>NC_088422.1:95881974-96030780 GCF_034236695.1 Oncorhynchus nerka
GAAATAGCTGTATTTTATCTGGAGCACTGTTGGATTCTGTCATGTGTAGGAGTGTGATTAGGTAGGCAGAAAGGCAGCCAACCAGGGCTTGTTGGTGGGTGGTTGGTTTACACTGTAGCTACGCTCTATTGGTCAAACCTCTGCCATACAGAGGAAGATTCTATACCTGCAGTGACTCAGTGAATGGGTGCGTTTCAGATGCACACATTCTGCGCAGGTCTGCGCAGGTCATCAGACGTTTGCAGTAATTAGAGAAATGTTTGAAGTATCAGGAAGCACATCAATATGATATGATGATCTTCTAAACTTCTCAGGCCTGCATACTGTAGACTCTGTGTTTCTGGAACGCACTCATTACATGAGCCCCTGAGGATCCATCCACGGAATCAGTGAGAGAGAGGAGGAAGTTTAGTGTTTCTCTGACCTAGACTTTCCCAGAGTCTCAAAAATAAACATCAATGGTCGGAGGCGTGGGGCAGTTCTGACGCAAAACGCGCTTGCATTCTATATCCTGATTCATTTACTACATTCCTGTGAAAAGTCTCATTCTATATCCTGGTTCATATACTACATTCCTGTGAAAAGTCTCATTCTATATCCTGGTTCATATACTACGTTCCTGTGAAAAGTCTCATTCTATATCCTGGTTCATATACTACGTTCCTGTGAAAAGTCTCATTCTATATCCTGGTTCATATACTACGTTCCTATGAAAAGTCTCATTCTATATCCTGGTTCATCTACGTTCCAATGAAAAGTCTCATTCTATATCCTGGTTCATATACTACATTCCAATGAAAAGTCTCATTCTATATCCTGGTTCATATACTAGGTTCCAATGAAAAGTCTCATTCTATTTCCTGGTTCATATACTACATTCCTATGACAAGTCTCATTCTATATCCTGGTTCATATACTACATTCCTATGAAAAGTCTCATTCTATATCCTGGTTCATATACTACATTCCAATGAAAAGTCTCATTCTATATCCTGGTTCATATACTACATTCCTGTGAAAAGTCTCATTCTATATCCTGGTTCATATACTACGTTCCTGTGAAAAGTCGCATTCTATATCCTGGTTCATATACTACGTTCCTGTGAAAAGTCTCATTCTATATCCTGGTTCATATACTACGTTCCTGTGAAAAGTCTCATTCTATATCCTGATTCATTTACTACGTTCCTGTGAAAAGTCTCATTCTATATCCTGGTTCATATACTACATTCCAATGAAAGGTCTCATTCTATATCCTGATTCATATACTACATTCCAATGAAAAGTCTCATTCTATATCCTGGTTCATATACTACGTTCCTGTGAAAAGTCTCATTCTATATCCTGGTTCATATATTACGTTCCTGTGAAAAGTCTCATTCTATATCCTGGTTCATATACTACGTTCCTATGAAAAGTCTCATTCTATATCCTGGTTCATATACTACGTTCCTATGAAAAGTCTCATTCTATATCCTGGTTCATCTACGTTCCAATGAAAAGTCTCATTCTATATCCTGGTTCATATACTACAATTCCATTCTATTTCCTGGTTCATATACTACATTCCTATGACAAGTCTCATTCTATATCCTGGTTCATATACTACGTTCCTGTGAAAAGTCTCATTCTATTTCCTGGTTCATATACTACATTCCTATGACAAGTCTCATTCTATATCCTGGTTCATATACTACATTCCTATGAAAAGTCTCATTCTATATCCTGGTTCATATACTACATTCCAATGAAAAGTCTCATTCTATATCCTGGTTCATATACTACGTTCCTGTGAAAAGTCTCATTCTATATCCTGGTTCATATACTACATTCCTGTGAAAAGTCTCATTCTATATCCTGGTTCATATACTACATTCCTGTGAAAAGTCTCATTCTATATCCTGGTTCATATACTACGTTCCTATGAAAAGTCTCATTCTATATCCTGGTTCATATACTACATTCCTGTGAAAAGTCTCATTCTATATCCTGGTTCATATACTACGTTCCTGTGAAAAGTCTCATTCTATATCCTGGTTCATATACTACATTCCTGTGAAAAGTCTCATTCTATATCCTGGTTCATATACTACGTTCCTGTGAAAAGTCTCATTCTATATCCTGGTTCATATACTACGTTCCTGTGAAAAGTCTCATTCTATATCCTGGTTCATATACTACGTTCCTGTGAAAAGTCTCATTCTATATCCTGGTTTATATAGTACATTCCTGTGAAAAGTCTCATTCTATATCCTGGTTCATATACTACGTTCCTGTGAAAAGTCTCATTCTATATCCTGGTTCATATACTACGTTCCTGTGAAAAGTCTCATTCTATATCCTGGTTCATATACTACATTCCTGTGAAAAGTCTCATTCTATATCCTGGTTCATATACTACATTCCTGTGAAAAGTCTCATTCTATATCCTGGTTCATATACTACATTCCTGTGAAAAGTCTCATTCTATATCCTGGTTCATATACTACATTCCTGTGAAAAGTCTCATTCTATATCCTGGTTCATATACTACATTCCAATGAAAAGTCTCATTCTATATCCTGGTTCATATACTACATTCCTGTGAAAAGTCTCATTCTATATCCTGGTTCATATACTACGTTCCTGTGAAAAGTCTCATTCTATATCCTGGTTCATATACTACATTCCTGTGAAAAGTCTCATTCTATATCCTGGTTCATATACTACGTTCCTGTGAAAAGTCTCATTCTATATCCTGGTTCATATACTACATTCCTGTGAAAAGTCTCATTCTATATCCTGGTTCATATACTACGTTCCTGTGAAAAGTCTCATTCTATATCCTGGTTCATATACTACATTCCTGTGAAAAGTCTCTATATCTGTTCATATACTACGAAAAGTCTCATTCTATATCCTGGTTCATATACTACGTTCCTGTGAAAAGTCTCATTCTATATCCTGGTTCATATACTACGTTCCTGTGAAAAGTCTCATTCTATATCCTGGTTCATATACTACGTTCCTGTGAAAAGTCTCATTCTATATCCTGGTTCATATACTACATTCCTGTGAAAAGTCTCATTCTATATCCTGGTTCATATACTACGTTCCTGTGAAAAGTCTCATTCTATATCCTGGTTCATATACTACGTTCCTGTGAAAAGTCTCATTCTATATCCTGGTTCATATACTACATTCCAATGAAAAGTCTCATTCTATATCCTGGTTCATATACTACATTCCTGTGAAAAGTCTCATTCTATATCCTGGTTCATATACTACGTTCCAATGAAAAGTCTCATTCTATATCCTGGTTCATATACTACGTTCCAATGAAAAGTCTCATTCTATATCCTGGTTCATATACTACATTCCTGTGAAAAGTCTCATTCTATATCCTGGTTCATATACTACATTCCTGTGAAAAGTCTCATTCTATATCCTGGTTCATATACTACGTTCCTGTGAAAAGTCTCATTCTATATCCTGGTTCATATACTACATTCCTGTGAAAAGTCTCATTCTATATCCTGGTTCATTCCTGTGAAAAGTCTCATTCTATATCCTGGTTCATCCTTCCAATGAAAAGTCTCATTCTATATCCTGGTTCATATACTACATTCCTGTGAAAAGTCTCATTCTATATCCTGGTTCATATCTACGTTCCTGTGAAAAGTCTCATTCTATATCCTGGTTCATATACTACATTCCTGAAAAGTCTCATTCTATATCCTGGTTCATATACTACGTTCCTGTGAAAAGTCTCATTCTATATCCTGGTTCATATACTACGTTCCTGTGAAAAGTCTCATTCTATATCCTGGTTCATATACTACGTTCCTGTGAAAAGTCTCATTCTATATCCTGGTTCATATACTACATTCCTGTGAAAAGTCTCATTCTATATCCTGGTTCATATACTACGTTCCTGTGAAAAGTCTCATTCTATATCCTGGTTCATATACTACGTTCCTGTGAAAAGTCTCATTCTATATCCTGGTTCATATACTACGTTCCTGTGAAAAGTCTCATTCTATATCCTGGTTCATATACTACGTTCCTGTGAAAAGTCTCATTCTATATCCTGGTTCATATACTACGTTCCTGTGAAAAGTCTCATTCTATATCCTGGTTCATATACTACGTTCCTGTGAAAAGTCTCATTCTATATCCTGGTTCATATACTACGTTCCTGTGAAAAGTCTCATTCTATATCCTGGTTCATATACTACATTCCAATGAAAAGTCTCATTCTATATCCTGGTTCATATACTACATTCCTGTGAAAAGTCTCATTCTATATCCTGGTTCATATACTACGTTCCAATGAAAAGTCTCATTCTATATCCTGGTTCATATACTACGTTCCAATGAAAAGTCTCATTCTATATCCTGGTTCATATACTACATTCCTGTGAAAAGTCTCATTCTATATCCTGGTTCATATACTACATTCCTGTGAAAAGTCTCATTCTATATCCTGGTTCATATACTACGTTCCTGTGAAAAGTCTCATTCTATATCCTGGTTCATATACTACATTCCTGTGAAAAGTCTCATTCTATATCCTGGTTCATATACTACTCCAATGAAAAGTCTCATTCTATATCCTGGTTCATATACTACATTCCAATGAAAAGTCTCATTCTATATCCTGGTTCATATACTACATTCCTGTGAAAAGTCTCATTCTATATCCTGGTTCATATACTACATTCCAATGAAAAGTCTCATTCTATATCCTGGTTCATATACTACATTCCTGTGAAAAGTCTCATTCTATATCCTGGTTCATATACTACATTCCTGTGAAAAGTCTCATTCTATATCCTGGTTCATATACTACGTTCCTGTGAAAAGTCTCATTCTATATCCTGGTTCATATACTACGTTCCTGTGAAAAGTCTCATTCTATATCCTGGTTCATATACTACATTCCTGTGAAAAGTCTCATTCTATATCCTGGTTCATATACTACGTTCCTGTGAAAAGTCTTAACGCATTATGACAAACAATCTACCTGCTGGTTCTACGTAAAGCGTTACCATAGTATTTTCCGGTCCTTGTCAACAACCCTCTGAACTGTGTCCCTCTCTGGGATAAGAAGCCATCTGTAAAGTTTAAACCACATTAGACAGAAAGACAACATCACAGACAACGGGACAGGCCTGGCTTCTTCACATTTCGCATGCTAACTTTGATTTAAATGTCAGGATTGCAGAGTGACAGGCTGCGGAACAGGCTGAATAATCCTCTTTCAGGAGCACGGAACCATGACGATCCTGACTGCCACAGTGGCTGGAATACTGAGAAGAGTTCCATCGGTCTGGTCAGGCTGATACGTTGGTCCAACTCATTCACAAGCAGTCAACTTCATGGAGATATGACTAGCTGCCTCCAGACCGGACACAAACATATGTTTCATCAGGGGGAGGGTGGTTCAGTAACCATCCACCAAGACTGGATGGGCAGGAAGATAGGGGCTAAATCAGGGTCAGTGCTCTGTGATGTTGGGGAAGCCCCACTTCAGAAGGACAGAACAGCTGATTAGGGTTTTTACTAGGAGACACAAGGTGAGGGAGATCGTTGTTTACTAGAAAGGAGGGACACAGACAAACAGACACACACAGATACACAGACACTCATAAACATGCACAGACAGACACTCACGCACACACATACTGTGGAATTTGTCTCCCTGTGGACTTTCTCCTCAGTAGATCCCTCAACTGAAACACTATTGAACATCCATCCTGTACAGTACGAGTACAACAGGAAAGATAATGATTTGAACAAATGGATCAGCATGTTTGCCGTTGACAAACGTCCAAGACAGTCAGAAATGAACATTCATGAACATTTTATTTCCTTGGCTTGCAGTCGTATAACACTCAATGGAAGCAGGCAGCAGCTGCCTACTGGAAGCAGAGCTGGGAGACATTTAAGTGATGCATGTCACTAGCCTGGTTACACCACTGACCACTGCAGCATTCCAGTGTGGTTTAAACATCTAGTCGATATAGTCACCAAAGGTTTATCTAAGTCAAAGGTGTTTAAATCCGAGCCTGGAGGTCCGATGTACTGCTGGTTGTCTTATCTACCTGATAATTAATTGCACTCACCTAGTGTCCTGGTGTCCCAGGTCTAAATCCGTTCCTGTTTAGAGGGGAACAATGAAAATCAGCAGTGACTGTTTTCACATTAAAGGTCCCTAACAGTGGCTGTCTGACAGCAAGGCTCATATACTGTAACCATCCATGGCTATATCAACATATGCACCATTTTTACAAGATGAATATACATGATTAATTGAGAAAGATTGTCAATATTATGCCTGGTCAAATTGTAGGGGGCAGATAAGATACCTTGTATTCTGGACATGCACTGGATGGACACTGTAAGTGGGCTGATTGTTGCAGGATTGACACGCTCAAAAATGTATCATCTTTTAATCGAGCAAGATGGAACCAAAGGCACTTTCTCTACTGGGTCGTTCCACTAAATGAGTGCCCTTTGCATCCCTTTGATATTTTAAGTAGAAATTGTGCACCAATATTGGATTTGAAAAGCCTGTTATATTCAATTAAATGCCCTTTAATAAACACCACATGGAGAATTTAATAAATTTGACTTTTTTTTTATATGAATAAAGACTTGGTAATGTGGAAAAATTCAGCAATTTTGAAATGTCCCTCCATGCACCTTCTGTAACCTCCAGTAAGACTGTAACCTACTGAACCATAACATCTCTCCAGGTTTTCACCATCGTTGTAAAGCCTAGTTATGTTGTTGCTTTGATAAAGTCATTTCCTGAAGATGATTATTTACAGTGACCTCCAAAAGTATTGGGACCGTGACATTTTTTTGTTGTTGTTTTGGCTCTGTACTCCAACACTTTGAATTTGAAATGATACAACGACTGTGCAGACTGTCAGCTTTAATTTGAGGGTATTTTCATCAATATCAGGGGAACCGTTGTGAAATTACAGCACTTTATGTACATAGTTCCCCCATTTTAGGGGACTAAAAGTATTGGGACAAATTCACATATGTGTATTTAAGTAGTCAAAAATGTTGAATGTGTTCCCATATTCCTAGCATGTATTGACTACATCAAGCTTGTGACTCCACAAACTTGTTGGATGCATTTACTGTTAGTTTTGGTTGTGTTTCAGAAAATGTTGTGCCCAATAGAAATGAATGTTTAATAATGTATTGTGTCATTTTGGAGTCACATTTATTGTAAATAAGAATATAACATGTTTCTAAACACTTCTACATGAATGTGGATGCTACTATGATTACGGATAGTCCTGAATGAATCGTGAATAACGATGAGTGAGAAAGTTAGAGGCACAAATATCATGCCTCCAAGACATGCTAACCTCTCACCATTACAATTACAGGGGAGGTTATCATTTTAAATCATACCCCCAAGACATGCTAATCTCTCAGCATTGCAATTACAGGGGAGGTTAGCATTTTAAATCATACCCCCAAGACATGCTAATCTCTCAGCATTGCAATTACAGGGGAGGTTAGCATTTTTTATCATACCCCCAAGACATGCTAACCTCTCACCATTACAATTACAGGGGAGGTTATCATTTTAAATCATACCCCCAAGACATGCTAATCTCTCAGCATTGCAATTACAGGGGAGGTTAGCATATTAAATCATACCCCAAGACATGCTAATCTCTCAGCATTACAATTACAGGAGGTTATCATTTTAAATCATACCCCCAAGACATGCTAATCTCTCAGCATTACAATTACAGGGGAGGTTAGCTTTTTTTAATCATAGCCCCAAGACATGCTAATCTCTCAGCATTACAATTACAGGGGAGGTTAGCATTTTAAATCATAGCCCCAAGACATGCTAATCTCTCAGCATTACAATTACAGGGGAGGTTAGCATTTTAAATCATACCCCCAAGACATGCTAACCTCTCACCATTACAATTACAGGGGAGGTTAGCTTTTTTTTATCATAGCCCCAAGACATGCTATCCTCTCAGCATTACAATTACAGGGGAAGTTAGCATATATTGTATCATATTGTATCATCCAAAGTGGTGGATTACAAAGCCAAAACAACAACACATGTGTCACTGTCCCAATAGTTTTGGAGCTCACTGTATTTCATGTGATTAGTGATTAATTTTAGGGTAAAAAACAACCATCCGGCCCTCGTTTTAAGGTCAACCCTGTTCTGTAAACTGAACTCTCGTTTTAATATGGTGAAACTATTCCTTTTTAAATATATTTTTTCAAGATAAATATTGAACATCTAACAGTGTAAAACCTGGTGAGCACCATTTTCTGATGTAAAACAGAATGGGTCGAGCATAACACAGCAACCCTATTACTCGTAGACAGACAGGCAAAACAAATCAACACTTTCTTTCTTTTTTTGTTACAAGCTTCCATTCATCCTGTCACAAGGGGATTTATGGCTGATTAAAGATGAAATCGTCAACTCTGTTACGGTCAACCCTGTTACTTTATTTGGCACTTAATAGGCACTTAATATAGTCATTTTTATTTAACCTCTTGAGATAGGGAAACTAGTTTTTTAGCATAAAAAATGGATACGCCCCCTTTTTTCAATTTTCACCTAAAATGACATACCCAACTCTAACTGCCTGTAGCTCAGGCCCTGAAGCAAGAATATGCATATTCTTGGTACCATTTGAAAGGAAACACTTTGAAGGTTGTGGAAATGTGAAAGAGATGTTGGAGAATATAACACATTAGATCTGGTAAAAGATAATACAAAGAAAAAAACAACCGGTCTTATGTTTTTTGTTGTTGTACCATCATCTTTGAAATTCAAGAGAAAGGCCATAATGTATTATTCCAGCCCAGGTGCAATTTAGATTATGGCCACTAGATGGCAGCAGTCTATGTGCAACTTGTTAGACTGATCCGAGGGACCAATTTTAATTCTGTTCAAAATGTTGTATAAAGACTGCCCAAATGTGCCTAGTTTGTGTATCAACTACAGTAGAAGTATGAGGCAGTGTATCAACTACAGTAGAAGTATGAGGGCAGGGGATGGACTACATTCGAAGTATGAAGCTGTGTATGGACTACAGTAGAAGTATGAGGCAGTGGATGGACTACAGTAGAAGTATGAGGCAGTGGATGGACTACATTCGAAGTATGAGGCAGGGGATGGACTACATTCGAAGTATGAGGCAGTGTATGGACTACAGTAGAAGTATGAGGGCAGGGGATGGACTACATTCGAAGTATGAGGCAGTGTATGGACTACAGTAGAAGTATGAGGCAGTGGATGGACTACATTCGAAGTATGAGGCAGGGGATGGACTACATTCGAAGTATGAGGCAGTGTATGGACTACAGTAGAAGTATGAGGCAGTGTATCGACTACATTAGAAGTATGAGGGCAGGGGATGGACTACAGTAGAAGTATGAGGGCAGGGGACGGACTACAGTAGAAGTTTGAGGCAGTGTATCGACTACATTAGAAGTATGAGGGCAGGGGATGGACTACAGTAGAAGTATGAGGCAGTGTATCGACTACATTAGAAGTATGAGGGCAGGGGATGGACTACAGTAGAAGTATGAGGGCAGGGGATGGACTACAGTAGAAGTATGAGGGCAGGGGATGGACTACAGTAGAAGTATGAGGGCAGTGTATGGACTACAGTAGAAGTATGAGGCAGTGGAGGCCCATGTGTCTACTTCCTCTTAGTTCAACTCCTCAGTATGAATGAGACATAGCATGGACATATTGTAATTAGTGCATATATTCTTCTAAACAGCATGCAGTATTGTTAGTACAATACTGTAAAAATAACTTCAGTAAACTGTCGGTAATAGTTACATTCTGACACAGCCCCCCAGTGTGAATTTAGGCTGCCCGGGGTGAATTTAGCCCCCCAGTGTGGTCATTTAGCCCCCATGTAATCTACAGTATTATCACTGAACAATGCTGACCGAGATCTTCACAAGCCTCCACTGGAGGACACTGATAGTCCAATGTTAATGAATGACCTTTAAAAGAAAGTTCATCCTCTCAATAACAAATGACTGGGGAAGATTGGCACCACATTATTAGATGGTATCAATCTTTCTGACTCATTTAGGATTGAGGCGTGGACATTTCTCTAAATGAATATCATGTGATCTAGACCACAGAAGGTGTGGAATACCAACTCAGCTCGACCCGAGAACGCTTTTGAGAAATGAGAACATCACACAACATTTATGTGAATTTCTATGTCATCCAAACCAAACTCTTGGCAACTCATTCAAGCCAGACCTTGATACTTCATATATTTGAAGATGCTTAAGGCCAGAAGTCAGTGAGAAACTCAGACTGTGATTTAAGTCGATAAATCAAGGCATTAGACTGTGAAATGTAACATTGTATTGATTCCATGCTCACAGGACCCAACAGACGTGTCACTTCACACAATGAGTGCAATCTGCTTCCATGATTTGCACTGCTAAACATATTCAGTGCTATGGAATAGTAACAGTCAGTTTCAGGTTGAAGTAATTCAAGAAGAAGACCAAACAGCTTCCATCATAGTGATTAGTTAAACATGACTAATTTAAAGTGGTATATTACGCATACAGCAGACATGCCATTATTGAAAGAAATATAAATGGGATTTAAGGTAATGTGTGCCTTTGGCAAAACATGACAGGGGTTTCCTATTACCAGCATGAGACAATAAGTAAATATCATTCTTCTTGAGCTGCTGGTCTTTTGGCAAATGGTGAATATGCAACAACATGTGAAGAGATAATATACTTCATGCATATTTGAATGGATGTTCTGAAGAAACAATGTTTACAGTGAGAAACCATTGAAATGAAAGTCCATGCCAATTGAAACATTAATGTTTTCTCAATGCACAGTTGCCTTAAAACCTGCTAATGAACATGACATACAGGTTAATGGTTATTTATAATGAAGAAACTTACATGAACACAGTATTACTATCTACAGAAATGTGCTTTCATGTTCTGGGGAATATGCTTTCATGCTCGGGGTAAATCTATATAGGAGGCCTAACAAGGTATCGCCCTCCAGTATCCTAACACGGGTAGTATTTTCAGCACCACCTTCCAATGGACAGCTCACATCAACACGTAACTCACCCAAGCGTGACGCCCCGTTGAGGCACCGCAGCTATAATATAACACCCACTATTTAGAATCTGAATCAGCACCAAATTACATAACTCCCGGTTAGACATCATGCTCCTTCTGGTCAACAGTGCTCGGGAATCCGATTGGGGGAAATCAACACTAATGCACCTCCATCACATTCCATTAGCAGCTGTGCCACCGGAAGACCACTGGGTTTGAGACACAAGCAGTCTCATGTGGCCTGACACTCCGCTCGAGTCAATTGCTTTGAACGTCATAAATATCACGGTGGATTTAACATGCACGGATACAGAGTTAGTGGTTATTAGCTAATTGGGGGCCGAGTCAGTTGAGAGATATATCTCAAAACATCCTAAATCTAAGAAACCCTATTGTAGAACTCACCTGAAGAATTTGGTGGGTCAATCTGGTGGCCCCCCGTGCTGCAAATGTGTCATTACTAAGCGGCATGACGAACCACACCTGAGCTGAATATGAATGACCATATGACGTATTCTAGCAACATTGGTATAATGGCTATACAGGGATTTACAGAATCCCGAATCTACCTAAACACACTGTCTCACCAAACGGTATAGGCCATACCCCATCATTAAATAAATAAAAGCCTATTATTACGTATATATTTATCTAACCACTTACTATGTCTCTTTCGGACTCTCTCTCTCTCTCTCTCTCTCTCTCTAAACACACATGCACATATACACACACGCAAGCGCGCGAGAGAGAGAGCTTCACATGGTTTAATTATGTCTTTAAAAATGTGAATTAACATCAACTATTGCACATGTAGCCTAAAGCGACATTATAGCGACATTAGTCTATAGCGGAAAACGGTGTCGTGTTGAACACCCGAATGACCACTCTGTCCTGAAGAGTAGCCGAGATGGATAAAACAGATTAAAGTGCCTAACTTAATGTAGATATAAGAGGTGAATAAATCAAATAAAAGATACTTACGCATTTTCTCGAAGATATGGGATTGTGCTCAAAATGAAGCAAAAAAATGAAACACACCAGGGCCAAGGTATCCGATTGGATTGGCTGTAAGACCGATGCACAATTCTCACCCATGTGAAAGGATTCGAGGCAACCACACGTAGTCTACATCGACAGCAGCAGAATCAAAAACGTAAGAAAACGAACCTCGAACGCAATAAAAAAAATATACAAATGATCAAAAAGAGGTGCATGAAATTGGGATGAATCCACCATTCCTGTGGCCACAGTGGAGAAAACCCGCGGGGTGCCGGTAGCTTTTGACTTTGTATTCCGATGGGGAAATGCTGCCGAGTTTGTGAGAGAGCGATAAGTCTGTGGCTATTTCTTCATATAGCCCTTTCCTGTGGAACTGAACGTGGTGCCCTATATAGGATTTCTCAGTGAAATTATTCTTGAGCGCACACAGTTAATGCCATAAACCGAGATTGAAATGGACTATCCACATTTCGATTGATGTTCATCCTTATTGGTGCAGTTCTCTGATAGCCTACTGGAGGATTTGCAGAGGTATAATGTCAGTTACCATAAAGGGTCACATGTCCAGGCAATATTCCCGAACATGATCGATGTAGCAAGCGTAGAATCAAAAAAATATAGAAGTATATACACGGATGCAGTCGAGGTGTGTACATACATGTCTCAAAAGGACGCAGCCATTCTTATTCGAATGTTCTGATCCAGATTCGTCAAACAACCACCCAATGCATCCATAGCCAATCCATCAACTTGATTCCCTGGGAAATAACGCAGAGCCTAATACGCAAACCAATGGCATATGAGCGCGCGGAATGTAGCCTATATGCGCTCTGTATTTACTAAATATCCACCAGAAGCTGGTTTTCGATGCAGTCCGGTAGGCCACCTATTTAACATAAGCGTAACTATTGATAATTTTTGCGTTGTCAGGGGGATTTGTGGGATCCGTGTAATATCAGCCCCATCAATATTCCGTGTGTTCCATATCCACCGGGGAGCCACTGTGTTCTAATCGCTCTTGCGCTTGCTGCAGTCCATGGCTCGAATAGGGGGAGCACATGGAATTCATTAGACTGCATGGTCCGAGCTCAGCGATGTAAAGAAATACCACTGCCGTGTGTGTGGTAGGCTATAGACTGCAACCTCTCTAGTATTCGCCTACAATCCATCGTCTCATTCTACCGACCTTCCATTTGGGTTACATCTCTCTGAACTCATTAATTATTGACTGATCAATAGCATTAACACATAAAGGCCAGAGGGAATGGTGTGTGTGTGTGTGTGTGTGTGTGTGTGTGTGTGTGTGTGTGTGTGTGTGTGTGTGTGTGTGTGTGTGTGTGTGTGTGTGTGTGTGTGTGTGTGTGTGTGTGTGTGTGTTTTTACTTGATGAGGCAGGGTTGCCACCTACAGGCGTTTGCCCCTCTCAATTCAAATATTGACAATAATCAGTCATTTCACAGGGTGTCCTGCCTAATCAAAATCATACACTTCAGTAGTCTTTAAATCACCTGCATCTGCACCTTTTACATTATAGGTAGTTGCATGTTCAGTGACTTACAAGGATGTCTGAGCATGTAGCAGGACGTCCGATTCCGGTGTGACCTCAGACAAGTGGCACTTTGTGAGAAGCTTCATAGAAATGAGACGGCAATGACTGTAGGCTGTTTGGCTGGATGTATTGTGTAGAGTTGAATGGATCAGTAGAGGCCAGAGCCATACTTACAACACATGTATTGCTCTGGTCTAGGCCACATGCAATTCAACAGCTCTACATTGTTACTAGAAACAATTTGGTGCTCATCGTTGCAGTGAGCGTCTGCTAAATGACTTAAATGTAATGTAAATGTATCATCGTAACCTGACACAAACACATAGAGAAACAGGCGCAGGCGCGGGCACACGCACACGTTCAGGCGATTCAGCACCGACTGAAAAGGACAGCGACGGAATCTGAATTTTGAAATTCAGCACCGCAAGACAGTGGACAGGGACTGTTTTAGGCGCTGCCAGTCTGAGCCTAGAAGCCTGATGTTACATATGCTTGTGCTTTGCTTTTAGTGTTTTGTGTAATTTATGTCTATATAGGTATGTATAGTGTACTAATTGTTTATTGATGTGTTGATGCAGGGCTCATCTGCGAAAGAGATCGTGATCTCAGCATGGTTAGATTAAAATACATGAAAGGGCTGGCAATCTTATAGAAGGCCTAGTTATGGGAGTAACAGCAACACAGAGGGAATGTCTTATAGCACCCAGTGTATTGTTATGTTTTCTTCTTAGCCTTACTGATCAATGCCATTTTTCAACGAGTCCACACAACCGGTTTAAATGGTTAGATTCAGTTGTGGCGTACAAGGACAGGCTGAACACTAGCACACAAACCAACACTATTTCATTTCACCAAGTATTGTATTACATTAGATTACACTACACGTCATAAATATACTGTAAGTTGGATTCATCAACACGTGCCGGGAGAGAAGTGTTTAGAACAATGTTAAGGTGCTAATAATTTTATATACTTTCCTTTAATGTAAAACTTATTTTTTTTTATATAAAGGAAGTCACAGTAATGACGTAATGGTCACATAACCATGAAAGATTAGAACACTTTCATCTTCAGACACGGCGGATTCATTTTGATATATTTTCTGTAATCAGCATTTTATGCAGGCTTTGATGAAACATGAATTTAAATTCGGAGAGATGTCTTCGAGAGCCGAAAATAAATCTAAAACTATATCAGTGGGATGGTTGAAGGGAGGTATGGATGAAATGTGACGTTGTAAAAGTGATTAGTTGCAGCAAGTATTCTTCTGAATACATCTAAGTACTGTAGTAGAACACTGTAATAAAAACTACAAGCTACTTCCATGTCAACTGTTTTACTCCGAATACTTCCATTGATTTAGTTACTTGGTCAAATTAAACATCATAGAAATTCCACCTGACATGACAGCCAACATTAAATATTTGGCTCCTACTTTAAACAAAAAACACTTTTAATGAGGTTTTAAATGAGGCTTTAAATGAGGCTTTACGGGTCTTGGCAAAATCCATGCTAGGGTGCCAAAGAACCCACTTTAATGGATCTTCTATGTACTTTATCAAGTGGCAGTGACTGCTTCTAAAGTATTTATAAATCATCTGTGTAGTGCTTATGAAGACTTTATGAACGCTCTATAAAGATGTAATACGTTTTCGTTAGTTTGGGACCCGAATGGGAATGTGTTCTAGGTCACATCGTGGCATCAAGCACCTAACCTTTTTATTTTGGGGAATTGCTTCGTCAGTTCATCCTTCTATGCGTTATCCAGACAGAAAAAAGAAATGGACAAAATAACATTTCGAGTTAGAGCAATAAAGAAATGGAATAAATGAACTGAGCAAACTAGAAACCTTTCAATATATACGTTTAAACATGATTTAAAAACAATTTAAATATAGTATATAGAAATGTTGTGGGACTATAGTAGATGAAGAATCAATATTTTTTTAGATAGAGTATTTATTGGGTCATTATGCTAGTGTATTATGTATGTTTGTAATAGTGTGTTATATGTGAAAGTGTGTTTGTATTATACATTGTATTTTAATGTTAAGGACTATTGGAAGATTAGTCCAAATGTGGACTAAAAGAGATCCTAATCAAATCAAATCAAATCCTTAACTGTGGTTCATGCGACGCTAATGACAAGCCTGGTGCATCATGACCATGCTAAAAGGTCATGAACAGTCAAAATCTGTTTTTTTCAGGAAATTGATGATATTTTGATGAAAACAGATCGAAGTATGATGACTAAAGTATGAAAAATGACTGTTGCTTCTACATTGATAAAGTTTGATCATAAAGTTACTGGTCCCCTCCCCCATGTCAAACACTTGGATTCATTATTAAGGGGACAAGGTGACATCACCTTAACGCTCATTTTAATACACCAATGGTAACGTGATTCTCTTACCTAATTTAAATTAGTACGGCCTTGTAACCAATATCGAAGAAGGTATTCCCGCACAGGGGCGTGGTATATATGGATAGATAGCAACTCTACTGGTTCCCAAATTTTACTGTAGAGTGTCAGCAAATATAATTCAAAGTTTACCCTATTCATCTATGGCAAATATATTTATATGTCACCCCTTTCCTATGCGTCTGGTGTTAGCACGTTGCTGGCTAGCTAGGTCTTGAGCCAGCATGAAACAAAGGAGGCGATGGGTCATTCAAAACACAGACGCAGTTGTCAAGTCAACACATCAGTCAGTGGTGCTGTGAACCGCATCACAAGAGACATGCCAAATGGGAGATTAATAAAAAAATAAATGGATATCATTGATGCAATTTCAATGTTGTTTGAGTTGCTTTGTGTTTCACCAAATTAGCTTGAGATGATTTAACTGTAACATTGCTTAATGCATCCAAGTTGCTTGAAATAGGCGTTTCAAAGATCTGTCAGTCAAGGAGAACTCATGAATATAAGCTCCCCACCCACTCAGCCTGTCTTTACAAGCTTCCTGGAAGGTAGCCAAATGTAATTTTCAGAACCTTTAAATACCTGAAGCAGTAAACTGACAAATAAATTGAAGGACACGGAGGAAAGCGACAAGTTATAGTGTTAACAAATCCCTGAGGTAAAATGCCTCCCGTTGGTTAATCTCCTTCAGTTTGGCCCACAGCCCCTGCACTGTCACACTGCATTTTCTGTTGGCCAATGCATTGTCTGTTTCTTCCTCATTCATCTCTTTCTATATCTGCCTATAGGGAGTTTGGGATCAGCTGTCTTGAAAAAAACAAGTCTCACAGCTTTCTGGGACAAACTTCAAGAGCCAGAAAAAAAAAAACTTCCAAGGATTTTCCATAGCTACTGTACCAAGGCTGTCCTTCAATTATTAAGATGGCTACCCCCAATGCACTTGTTCTCCCAGCCTTGATTGAATATTAAGTGGCCACCCCCAACATAAGAGATCTATAAGATGAGGCCCATGCAGAGACTAAAGGCTGAGTCGGCATCAACTCCTCTCCCTGAGTCCCAGCAGAAGACGAACCCGAGCCTTTCAACGCAACTGCAGACTATGCCTGTCACATCTGGGCTAAATTCTCTTAGGAGGGAGGAGCGATGCGGCGCTATTACCATGTCCCAGGTAATGTGGAGAGTGTCTGCGCCTCCATGTCCCGAAGTAGGGCGATGCCTATTTCTGTCTGAGTTTGTGGTGGTTTTAAACTATTTAGTGGTTTGAAAGGATGCAAAACCCAGAAAGATAACATAAAAAACTCTAGTCTATGAGTCTACAGGACAAAAACAGTTGAATCCACTGACCAGTAATGTCTTCATTTGGTTTGGTCAAGGTGTGATTTGGGGTGGGCATTCTATATTTTGTTATCTATGATTTTGTATTTCTATGTTTTGGCCGGGTATGGTTCTCAATCGGGGACAGCTGTCTATCATTGTCTCTGATTGGGAACCATACTTAGGTAGTTGACTTTGTTTAGGGCACATACCCTTTAGCTTCATGGTTTGTTTGTAGTGTTTATTGTTTTTGTCGGCGTCATCTTAAATAAAGAATATGTCCCCTCACCACGCTGCACCTTGGTCCTCCTCCTTCAACAGCCGTGACATCATCAGTCAATTCAAATGAACTTTTTGTCATTTTAGTGCACAATTTTTTCTTTATCGTGTTAAAGAAAAGCATTCAGAATACACTGAAAACATCAAAATACAGTACATACGCAGTACAGGTAAAAACAACAAAGCATTATGAAAACATCAAAATACAGTACATACGCAGTACAGGTAAAAACAACAAAGCATTATGAAAACATCAAAATACAGTACATAGTCAGTACAGGTAAAAACAACATTATCAAAACATCCCAAATACAGTACATACTCAGTACAGGTAAAAACAACATTATCAAAACATCCCAAATACAGTACATACTCAGTACAGGTAAAAACAACATTATCAAAACATCCCAAATACAGTACATACGCAGTACAGGTAAAAACAACAAAGCATTATGAAAACATCCAAAATACAGTACATACTCAGTACAGGTAAAAACAACAAAGCATTATCAAAATAAGTTGACATTGAAGTTAAAGAAAGGGTTACTTTATCAATTCACCAGATTTTGCGAACCGTTTCTTGAGTTTGGATAAAATCAAGTCATCAATATTCTTAATGCTTTTTCTGTATAAAAAAGTTTAAAATTACAGCTCAATTCGAGCAAATTCTGAATTTGAGATTAGTCCCGATAATCAGAGCAAATCATGCAATTAATTCAATATGTTTTAGTCGTTTTACAGCCTTCGTATAAAGGTAGAAACAAGACAGCATATTTACCCGTTAATTTACTTGACCATTTCAGCTGTGGCCTTAATAGAGGATATATATATATATTTAAATCAAACATTACTTATTGGTAATTAAGTAGGAATTGAACTGACTTGATGGGTAGACACTTATTTACTCTCCTTTTTTCCTATTCCACTGAACACACCGATACTTCAGGGTGTGAGGCCCTTGTCCTATACAAAACTCACATATCGTATGTAAAGCACCTTGTCATCATTGAGCACGTGTCATCCTTGAGCTTGCGTCTTTCTTGAGCATACGTGTATGAGTAAATCAATTTTCTCATTTGCTTGTTATTCCTAAACAGAATCCTTATCATCATTTACTTGTCATTCTTAAACAGAATCCTTATCATCATTTACTTGTTATTCCTACACAGAATCCTTATCATCATTTACTTGTTATTCCTCAACAGAATCCTTATCATCATTTACTTGTTATTCCTACACAGAATCCTTATCATCATTTACTTGTTATTCCTCAACAGAATCCCTATCATCATTTACTTGTTATTCCTCAACAGAATCCCTATCATCATTTACTTGTTATTCCTCAACAGAATCCCTATCATCATTTACTTGTTATTCCTCAACAGAATCCTTATCATCATTTACTTGTTATTCCTCAACAGAATCCCTATCATCATTTACTTGTTATTCCTCAACAGAATCCCTATCATCATTTACTTGTTATTCCTACACAGAATCCTTATCATCATTTACTTGTTATTCCTACACAGAATCCTTATCATCATTTACTTGTTATTCCTACACATAATCCTTATCATCATTTACTTGTTATTCCTACACAGAATCCTTATCATCATTTACTTGTTATTCCTACACAGAATCCTTATCATCATTTACTTGTCATTCTTAAACAGAATCCTTATCATCATTTACTTGTCATTCTTAAACAGAATCCTTATCATCATTTACTTGTCATTCTTAAACAGAATCCTTATCATGATTTACTTGTCATTCTTAAACAGAATCCTTATCATCATTTACTTGTCATTCTTAAACAGAATCCTTATCATCATTTACTTGTCATTCTTAAACAGAATCCTTATCATGATTTACTTGTCATTCTTAAACAGAATCCTTATAATCATTTACTTGTCATTCTTAAACAGAATCCTTATCATTATTTACTTGTCATTCTTAAACAGAATCCTTATCATCATTTACTTGTCATTCCTAAACAGAATCCTTATCATCATTTACTTGTCATTCTTAAACAGAATCCTTATCATCATTTACTTGTCATTCTTAAACAGAATCCTTATCATGATTTACTTGTTATTCCTCAACAGAATCCTTATCATGATTTACCTGTCATTCTTAAACAGAATCCTTATCATCATTTACTTGTCATTCTTAAACAGAATCCTTATCATCATTTACTTGTCATTCTTAAACAGAATCCTTATCATCATTTACTTGTTATTCCTACACAGAATCCCTATCATCATTTACTTGTTATTCCTAAACAGAATCCCTATCATCATTTACTTGTCATTCTTAAACAGAATCCTTATCATCATTTACTTGTTATTCCTAAACAGAATCCCTATCATCATTTACTTGTCATTCTTAAACAGAATCCTTATCATCATTTACTTGTTATTCTTAAACAGAATCCTTATCATCATTTACTTGTTATTCCTCAACAGAATCCTTATCATCATTTACTTGTCATTCTTAAACAGAATCCTTATCATTATTTGCACTAAGCTTCATGACATCTAGCCTGACGGACGCCCTCCCCAAGTGACCACACAGCAAGAAGACTTTGAGAGCTCGTGTCAGCCAGACTACATGACAGCCGCTGTAACTCACAACGACACACCAGGCCCTCATTCAATGACCCAACATCCTGTGCTTTCTACATATTCTCCACTCAATCACTTCACTCTTCAACACACAGGCAATATCCAGACAACATGAAAATACTCTTTAAGATTAAGTATTCCAGCATCTGAATGATTTTACTCTTCTCTTGGCCTCTCTGGGATAGGCAAGGAGAAGTCAATGTACATGAAGAATTATCCAAAACTCCCTCGGTCTCCATGCCAATATGGATACCTGGCGCGCCGTCAAATACACTCCACCTCCCATCGACGGTGAACTTTGCTGTCCTACTGCGTTGTTTTTCCCGAATACATTATTTTGATTAATTGCACTGGATTCCCATTGGATTTGAATGACCTCCAAAAACTGTACTGAGTGCTGATCACATGACTTCCAGTACAGCCCCAGATTTCTACAAAGCATGGTAATGAGGCTCATTAGCATAAACATGAAGAGAGAAGAAGAAGAGAGGCTCTCCCTGTTGTACACTATGAGTTGTACTACTTCTGTGATTTGGGTTGGCATGTTTCGCCCACCTCTGGCTAAGTTCCTCCAGTTTCATTCCATTGCCATCCTACTTGAACTTGCTGCACGCAAAATCAAACGAGAGAGCGGTGAAGATGAGTGATCATGCTTCAGGGCCGTGATGACAGAGGAGGGAAGTTATAGGATGACCTCAGCGTTCCTGTCAGTTTGGTGGAGGATGACAAGTTATAGGATGACCTCAGCGTTCCTGTCAGTTTGGTGGAGGATGACAAGTTATAGGATGACCTCAGCGTTCCTGTCAGTTTGATGGAGGATGACAAGTTATAGGATGACCTCAGCGTTCCTGTCAGTTTGGTGGAGGATGCCAGGTTATAGGATGACCTCAGCGTTCCTGTCAGTTTGGTGGAGGATGCCAGGTTATAGGATGACCTGTCAGTTTGGTGGAGGATGCCAGGTTATAGGATGACCTCAGCGTTCCTGTCAGTTTGGTGGAGGATGACAAGTTATAGGATGACCTCAGCGTTCCTGTCAGTTTGGTGGAGGATGCCAGGTTATAGGATGACCTCAGCGTTCCTGTCAGTTTGGTGGAGGATGACAAGTTATAGGATGACCTCAGCGTTCCTGTCAGTTTGGTGGAGGATGCCAGGTTATAGGATGACCTCAGCATTCCTGTCAGTTTGGTGCAGGATGTCAAACAGAAGAAAAGCAGGTCTCCGTTAGACCTGACACTTATCCCGACGTCTGTCAGTGACGGTCACCCCAAGGCCTTCCTGAACACGGAATGGACTCGTTCTGTCTGTCAGGTTTCATCTAGCAACAATCTCTGTTCTTTGACCTCCCTTCAACACAGAGGAGAGGAAAACAAAGGAGGGAACAAAGAAAGGTCATCTCACTACTGAACTGAACTTTGACCTTTATTCAACACAGAGGAGAGGAAAACAAAAGGAGGGAACAAAGAAAGGTCATCTCACTACTTAACTGAACTTTGACCTTTATTCAACACAGAGGAGAGGAAAACAAAAGGAGGGAACAAAGAAAGGTCATTTCACTACTGAACTGAACTTTGACCTTTATTCAACACAGAGGAGAGGAAAACAAAAGGAGGGAACAAAGAAAGGTCATCTCACTACTTAACTGAAATCAGCGTTTCACCTAGAAGGCCTACCTCTGTTGATAGCATTTCTTATTGTTGGTAGAGTGATGATTCAGGCCTTGACTCTTACAGGTGGTTGAGGTCTGAGACTCCACTAAGAGGACCTAACCAGAGATGGTGGTAGAATATGGAGGTCTTGTTATATATCATTGCACCGGACTGTTATACAGCTCTTTTTACATTGCTTTCTCCTCAGTCAGGGAAAAGGTGAAGTTTGTATTTTGAGTAAAGATTACCTGGAGACTTTGCTGATCAATACCAGCCCTCACAGCCAACACTATCTCTGAAGAGCGGCGTAAAGATTGATTGTTGTTAAGCACTTTACAGGATGGAAAGAGGATGAGGACAGATCATAAAACGCCCACGCGCCCACCAACCTGCCTGCCTCTGCTGCTCCCGGGACCAGCCAATCAATACGCGGATCAGCACAAAATCATGAAATCAACAAGAAGGCCGGCACTGAAGCACTAGAGGGATGTGAAGTCTTATAGTTGGTGTAGCACAAAAAGCAGACTGAAACAGTTTGTGTTGATAACCAACACCGTTCACACAGTTGGCTTTCTCTTTGGGACTGTATTTTTAGATACAGTTTTAGCATTTGACCTTGAATCTGGTCTTATTGATTCCAATAGATTCTTGCAGAGGAACACAACTGTTCACATATACTCCAGGGAACAATGCAACTTGTGTTATAAAGCTGTAGTTTCAATACCTAGACTATCATCCATTCATTGCTGCCTATTTGCAGAGAGATCATATATTTGGCTTCATACCTCACATCTCCACCCATACCATTATCTTGTTACGTGGACTGATGCCACTAATGCCCAAAATGGAAGGATGCCACTCGCTTGGCTCTTATGTTAATGAAGTAAATTTGCAAGCTGGAAAGGTGGAGCTCATATTATTCAGTTAGCTGATGGGTAAGACTCCCTGGCTAAATAGAAGTAGAAAATGAATTAAACTAAATTCATGCAAACGGTTTGGAGAGTCAAGGCTAGTGGACTTATGTCAGGGCTAGTGGGCTAATGTCAGGGCTAGTGGACTAATGTCAGGGCTAGTGGGCTAGTGTCAGGGCTAGTGGGCTAATGTCAGGGAAAGTGGGCTAATGTCAGGGCTAGTGGGCTAAGATCAGGACTAGTGGGCTAATGTCAGGGTTAGTGGTAAGGCTAGTGGGCTGAGTGTGAGGGCTAGTGTCAGGGCTAGTGGGCTAATGTCAGGGCTAGTGTCAGGGCTAATGTCAGGGCTAGTGTCAGGGCTAGTGTCAGGTCTAGTGTCAGGGCTAGTGGGCTAATGTCAGGGCTAGTGTCAGGGCTAGTGGGCTAATGTCAGGGCTAGTGTCAGGGCTAGTGTCAGGGCTAGTGGGCTAATGTCAGGGCTAGTGTCAGGGCTAGTGTGAGGGCTAGTGTCAGGGCTAGTGGGCTAATGTCAGGGCTAGTGTCAGGGCTAGTGTCAGGGCTAGTGTCAGGGCTAGTGGGCTAATGTCAGGGCTAATGTTAGGGCTAATGTCAGGGCTAGTGGGCTAATGTCAGGGCTAGTGGACTAATGTCAGGGCTAGTGGGCTAGTGTCAGGGCTAGTGGGCTAATGTCAGGGAAAGTGGGCTAATGTCAGGGCTAGTGGGCTAAGATCAGGACTAGTGGGCTAATGTCAGGGTTAGTGGTAAGGCTAGTGGGCTAGTGTGAGGGCTAGTGTCAGGGCTAGTGGGCTAATGTCAGGGCTAGTGTCAGGGCTAATGTCAGGGCTAGTGTCAGGGCTAGTGTCAGGTCTAGTGTCAGGGCTAGTGGGCTAATGTCAGGGCTAGTGTCAGGGCTAGTGGGCTAATGTCAGGGCTAGTGTCAGGGCTAGTGTCAGGGCTAGTGGGCTAATGTCAGGGCTAGTGTCAGGGCTAGTGTGAGGGCTAGTGTCAGGGCTAGTGGGCTAATGTCAGGGCTAGTGTCAGGGCTAGTGTCAGGGCTAGTGTCAGGGCTAGTGGGCTAATGTCAGGGCTAATGTTAGGGCTAATGTCAGGGCTAGTGGGCTAATGTCAGGGCTAGTGGACTAATGTCAGGGCTAGTGGGCTAGTGTCAGGGCTAGTGGGCTAATGTCAGGGAAAGTGGGCTAATGTCAGGGCTAGTGGGCTAAGATCAGGACTAGTGGGCTAATGTCAGGGTTAGTGGTAAGGCTAGTGGGCTAGTGTGAGGGCTAGTGTCAGGGCTAGTGGGCTAATGTCAGGGCTAGTGTCAGGGCTAATGTCAGGGCTAGTGTCAGGGCTAGTGTCAGGGCTAGTGGGCTAATGTCAGGGCTAGTGTCAGGGCTAGTGGGCTAATGTCAGGGCTAGTGTCAGGGCTAGTGTCAGGGCTAGTGGGCTAATGTCAGGGCTAGTGTGGGGCTAGTGTCAGGGCTAGTGGGCTAATGTCAGGGCTAGTGTCTGGGCTAGTGTCAGGGCTAGTGTCAGGGCTAGTGGGCTAATGTCAGGGCTAATGTTAGGGCTAATGTCAGGGCTAGTGGGCTAATGTCAGGGCTAATGTCAGGGCTAATGTCAGGGCTAGTGTCAGGGCTAGTGGGCTAATGTCAGGGCTAGTGGGCTAATGTCAGGGCTAATGTCAGGGCTAATGTCAGGGCTAGTGTCAGGGCTAGTGTCAGGGCTAGTGTCAGGGCTAGTGTGCTAATGTCAGGGCTAATGTCAGGGCTAGTGTCAGGGCTAGTGGATTAATGTCAGGGCTAGTGTCAGGGCTAGTGTCAGGGCTAGTGGGCTAATGTCAGGGCTAGTGTCAGGGCTAATGTTAGGGCTAGTGTCAGGGCTAGTGTCAGGGCTAGTGTCAGGGCTAGTGGGCTAATGTCAGGGCTAGTGGACTAATGTCAGGGCTAGTGGGCTAGTGTCAGGGCTAGTGGGCTAATGTCAGGGAAAGTGGGCTAATGTCAGGGCTAGTGGGCTAAGATCAGGACTAGTGGGCTAATGTCAGGGTTAGTGGTAAGGCTAGTGGGCTAGTGTGAGGGCTAGTGTCAGGGCTAGTGGGCTAATGTCAGGGCTAGTGTCAGGGCTAATGTCAGGGCTAGTGTCAGGGCTAGTGTCAGGGCTAGTGGGCTAATGTCAGGGCTAGTGTCAGGGCTAGTGGGCTAATGTCAGGGCTAGTGTCAGGGCTAGTGTCAGGGCTAGTGGGCTAATGTCAGGGCTAGTGTGAGGGCTAGTGTCAGGGCTAGTGGGCTAATGTCAGGGCTAGTGTCAGGGCTAGTGTCAGGGCTAGTGTCAGGGCTAGTGGGCTAATGTCATGGCTAATGTTAGGGCTAATGTTAGGGCTAATGTCAGGGCTAGTGGGCTAATGTCAGGGCTAGTGGGCTAATGTCAGGGCTAATGTCAGGGCTAATGTCAGGGCTAGTGTCAGGGCTAGTGTCAGGGCTAGTGTCAGGGCTAGTGTGCTAATGTCATGGCTAATGTCAGGGCTAGTGTCAGGGCTAGTGGGTTAATGTCAGGGCTAGTGTCAGGGCTAGTGTCAGGGCTAGTGGGCTAATGTCAGGGCTAGTGTCAGGGCTAATGTTAGGGCTAGTGTCAGGGCTAGTGTCAGGGCTAGTGTCAGGGCTAGTGGGCTAATGTCAGGGCTAGTGTCAGGGCTAGTGTCAGGGCTAGTGGGCTAATGTCAGGGCTAGTGTCAGGGCTAATGTTAGGGCTAGTGTCAGGGCTAGTGTCAGGGCTAGTGTCAGGGCTAGTGGGCTAATGTCAGGGCTAGTGGACTAATGTCAGGGCTAGTGGGCTAGTGTCAGGGCTAGTGGGCTAATGTCAGGGAAAGTGGGCTAATGTCAGGGCTAGTGGGCTAAGATCAGGACTAGTGGGCTAATGTCAGGGTTAGTGGTAAGGCTAGTGGGCTAGTGTGAGGGCTAGTGTCAGGGCTAGTGGGCTAATGTCAGGGCTAGTGTCAGGGCTAATGTCAGGGCTAGTGTCAGGGCTAGTGTCAGGTCTAGTGTCAGGGCTAGTGGGCTAATGTCAGGGCTAGTGTCAGGGCTAGTGGGCTAATGTCAGGGCTAGTGTCAGGGCTAGTGTCAGGGCTAGTGGGCTAATGTCAGGGCTAGTGTGAGGGCTAGTGTCAGGGCTAGTGGGCTAATGTCAGGGCTAGTGTCAGGGCTAGTGTCAGGGCTAGTGTCAGGGCTAGTGGGCTAATGTCAGGGCTAATGTTAGGGCTAATGTTAGGGCTAATGTCAGGGCTAGTGGGCTAATGTCAGGGCTAGTGGGCTAATGTCAGGGCTAATGTCAGGGCTAATGTCAGGGCTAGTGTCAGGGCTAGTGTCAGGGCTAGTGTCAGGGCTAGTGTGCTAATGTCAGGGCTAATGTCAGGGCTAGTGTCAGGGCTAGTGGGTTAATGTCAGGGCTAGTGTCAGGGCTAGTGTCAGGGCTAGTGGGCTAATGTCAGGGCTAGTGTCAGGGCTAATGTTAGGGCTAGTGTCAGGGCTAGTGTCAGGGCTAGTGTCTGGGCTAGTGGGCTAATGTCAGGGCTAGTGTCAGGGCTAGTGTCAGGGCTAGTGTCAGGGCTAGTGTCAGGGCTAGTGGGCTAATGTCAGGGCTAGTGTCAGGGCTAGTGGGCTAATGTCATGGCTAGTGTCAGGGCTAGTGGGCTAATGTCAGGGCTAGTGTCAGGGCTAGTGTCAGGGCTAGTGGGCTAATGTCAGGGCTAGTGTCAGGGCTAGTGTCAGGGCTAGTGTCAGGGCTAATGTTAGGGCTAATGTTAGGGCTAATGTTAGGGCTAATGTCAGGGCTAGTGGGCTAATGTCAGGGCTAGTGGGCTAATGTCAGGGCTAATGTCAGGGCTAATGTCAGGGCTAGTGTCAGGGCTAGTGTCAGGGCTAGTGTCAGGGCTGTGTGCTAATGTCAGGGCTAATGTCAGGGCTAGTGTCAGGGCTAGTGGGTTAATGTCAGGGCTAATGTCAGGGCTAGTGTCAGGGCTAATGTTAGGGCTAGTGTCAGGGCTAGTGTCAGGGCTAGTGTCAGGGCTAGTGGGCTAATGTCAGGGCTAGTGTCAGGGCTAGTGTCAGGGCTAGTGTCAGGGCTAGTGTCAGGGCTAGTGGGCTAATGTCAGGGCTAGTGTCAGGGCTAGTGGGCTAATGTCATGGCTAGTGTCAGGGCTAGTGGGCTAATGTCAGGGCTAGTGTCAGGGCTAGTGGGCTAGTGTCAGGGCTAGTGTCAGGGCTAGTGTCAGGGCTAGTGTCAGGGCTAGTGTCAGGGCTAGTGGGCTAATGTCAGGGCTAGTGTCAGGGCTAGTGTCAGGGGCTAGTGGGCTAGTGTCAGGGCTAGTGTCAGGGCTAATGCTAGGGCTAGTGTCGGGGCTAATGTCAGGGCTAGTGTCAGGGCTAATGTCAGGGTCTGTGTCGACTGTGTCAAAGACTTTGTTAGAAAACCTCTGTTTGACACATGAAGATAAATGATAACTGCTGTTGCTGGGTTTGCTTACTGTAAAATGAATAGCTTACTGCAGATAGATCTGGCCACTTCAAAAACATGTTGATATTTGACTACATATAATAGCTGTTTTGGCTGCTTACAGCTACAATCCTTATTTGGTGGAACCACACGTCCGTTTGGGACATTACAACAACAAATAAGTTACCGAGACAACAAACGGTTTCCCCCTCGGACATCACTGCACGCTCCATAGAACAGCAGAATATGTAACCATGCTTATCACGTTCCTCTCCTCCGTTTCTCCTCCGTTACATCATCAAAACCAAAACTCGAACAAAGGCGCCGGGGCGAACATGCTGCTGTTTCCTCGAGTTCAATCTTTAAGTTCAAATTATGAACCTGACAAAAAAAACTGTCTCACTCCAAAAAAATGCAGCAGTCCAGACACACACTTCACAGTTTGGCTGTTGCACACTTCACAGTTTGGCTGTTGCACACTTCACAGTTTGGCTGTTGCACACTTCACAGTTTGGCTGTTGCACACTTCACAGTTTGGCTGTTGCACACTTCACAGTTTGGCTGTTGCACACTTCACAGTTTGGCTGTTGCACACTTCACAGTTTGGCTGTTGCACACTTCACAGTTTGGCTGTTGCACACTTCACAGTTTGGCTGTTGCACACTTCACAGTTTGGCTGTTGCACACTTCACAGTTTGGCTGTTGCACACTTCACAGTTTGGCTGTTGCACACTTCACAGTTTGGCTGTTGCACACTTCACAGTTTGGCTGTTGCACACTTCACAGTTTGGCTGTTGCACACTTCACAGTTTGGCTGTTGCACACTTCACAGTTTGGCTGTTGCACACTTCACAGTTTGGCTGTTGCACACTTCACAGTTTGGCTGTTGCACACTTCACAGTTTGGCTGTTGCACACTTCACAGTTTGGCTGTTGCACACTTCACAGTTTGGCTGTTGCACACTTCACAGTTTGGCTGTTGCACACTTCACAGTTTGGCTGTTGCACACTTCACAGTTTGGCTGTTGCTCACTTCACAGTTTGGCTGTTGCACACTTCACAGTTTGGCTGTTGCACACTTCCAGGCTTTTTTTTTTTTTTTGAAAGCTTCTGGGTGAATAACTGTAAACAATGATGACTCATTTCTCATTGAAGTGGCCTTTTAACACCACTAAAGGACAACATTTCAAGCTACCTCCATTTGAAGTCAGAAGTCAATGAATAAAGATAGAGTTCAGAGTACTGGTTGATGGACAGTACTCTTCACAGTCATTACTCAGCTTGGAGTGATGGGAAACATGATCTGATGAAACTCTTAGCTGTTCACTATTAAAACATAGAGGAGTCCCACTTTAACTAACAAATGTCCGTAATACTTTAGTATTTACCTGGCAGGTACAACGGCAGTGTAATTACAGTGTAGACACAGACAGTGTTGCACGGAAATCACAACTATTACAGGGTCATTCCATTGATTTCAATCACTTTTTGACGGCACTCCTTTTGGTTTCCAACAAATGTTCAATATGTAAATGCCCGTGGTAGAAGTGATCAGAAGTATATTTTTGGACAAACATGACAAAACATTTAGGAGATAGAGGTGCTCAATGTTGACCATTTTGCACACCCCACCCCACCATGAAACATCCATGTCTTCATCACGAGAAAATATAAACGGTTGAGGTTGATATCATTTAAAACCTTACAAACAGGTTTGTCAAACAATATTTATTTAAAAGTTTAATGGAAATTGTATTTATTTTTATTTTTTACCTTTAACAGAAATTATTATTTTTTAAACGCGAACTACATTTTTTCCTCCACATATGTTGTAGCTTTGACCCTATTTGACATCATTTGAGGTGTTTGTGTTGTGCCCACCATCGGTTGAAACACAGCATACTCTTGAATACAGGCTGGGTGTCATGTTGTGGCTGATAAATGTACTAAAACAGCTGGGTGTCATGTTGTGGCTGATAAATGTACTAAAACAGCTGGGTGTCATGTTGTGGCTGATAAATGTACTAAAACAGCTGGGTGTCATGTTGTGGCTGATAAATGTACTAAAACAGCTGTATAATTGAAATGTCAACTTTCAAATGGTGGGACGAAGATGGTTGGAGGTCCACACATCAGAGAATGTCGACTTGACTATGGTGGGACGAAGATGGTTGGAGGTCCACACATCAGAGAATGTCGACTTGACTATGGTGGGACGAAGATGGTTGGAGGTCCACACATCAGAGAATGTCGACTTGACTATGGTGGGACGAAGATGGTTGGAGGTCCACACATCAGAGAATGTCGACTTGACTATGGTGGGACGAAGATGGTTGGAGGTCCACACATCAGAGAATGTTGACCTGACTAAGAATATCAATATCAATACCTTCCTAATATTGGTTTTACATTAGACTGTCAATCTTCCATTGGGAACCTATTGAAATCACAACTGTAGATAACAGAATAGACATTCCTATTTAAGTTGACATTTAATGGTGGGTGGACCGGCGGCCATCTTTGTAGTAGTAATTTAAAGTAAAAATGTCAATTCAATTTAAATGTCAATGATGTACCAGCTAAATTGAAGTGGTCTGAAGGGAGCATCAAGTTCCTTGGCGTCCACATCACTAAGGACATGGTCCACACACACACACACACACACACACACACACACACACACACACACACACACACACACACACACACACACACACAGTCGTGAAGAAAGTGCCTCTTTCCCCTTCAGGAGGCTGAAAAGATTTGTCATGGGTCATCAGATTTTCAAAAAGTTCTACAGCTGCACCTTCGAGAGCATTTTGTCTGGCTGCATCACCTCTTGGTATGGCAAATGCACTGCCCTCGACCGCAAAGCTCTACAGATGGTGGTGCGGACATCCGAGTACATCACTGGGGTCGAGCTCCCTGCCATCCAGGATCTCTATATCGGGCGGGGTCAGAGGAAGGCCTGAAAAATTGCCAACGACTCCAGCCACCCAAGCCATAGACTGTTCACTCTGCTACCACCCGACTAACAGGTCCTGGAGCATCGGCTCCCGGACCAACAGGCTCCGAGACAGCTTCAAGCCCCAAGCCATAAGACTGCTCACTCTGCTACCATCCGACTAACAGATCCTGGAGCACCGGCTCCCTGACCAACAGGCTCCCAGACAGCTTCAAGCCCCAAGCCATAGACTGTTCACACTGCTACCATCCGACTAACAGATCCTGGAGCATCGGCTCCCAGACCAACAGGCTCAGAGACAGCTTCAAGCCCCAAGCCATAGACTGTTCACTCTGCTACCATCTGACTAACAGATCCTGGAGCATCGGCTCCCAGACCAACAGGCTCTGAGACAGCTTCAAGCCCCAAGCCATAAGAATGTTCACTCTGCTACCACCCGACTAACAGATCCTGGAGCACCGGCTCCCTGACCAACAGGCTCCCAGACAGCTTCAAGCCCCAACCCATAAGACAGCGAAATAGCCATAAGACTGCTAAATTGTTCCTTAAACGATTACGGACTATCTGCAGCTACCCCATCTTGCACTGACTCTATGAACACACATAAGACTATACACTGAGTGTACAAAACATTAGGAACACCTTCCTAATATTGAGTTGTACCCCCCTTTTCCCTCAGAACAGCCTCAATTCGTCGAGACTTGGACTCTATTAGGGGTCAAATGGGATTCCACAGGGATGCTGGCCCATGTTGACTCCAATGCTTCCCCACAGTTGTGTCAAGTTGCCTGGATGTCCTTTGGGTAGTGGAACAGTTCTTGACACACTCAAACGGTGCGCCTGGCACAACTGCCCTACACCGTTCAAAGGCACTTAAATATTTTGTCTTGCCCAGTCACCCTCTGAATGGCTCACATAAACAATCCATGTCCCAATTGTCTCAAGGCCTAAAAATCCTTCTTTTACCTGTCTCATCCCCTTCATCTACACTGATTGAAGTGGATTTAACAAGTTACATCAATAAAGGATCACATCTTTCACCTGGATTCACCTGGTCAGTCTATGTCATGGAAAGAGCATGTTTTGTAAAATTAGTGTACACACTATACATACACAATCACCCACTCACACACACTACACTTACACACACACACACACACACACTCACACGACACAGCAACAGTTGCCTGTTAGCTTCCTAACTATTTTGTTCTCACAGGGTCTGCAACACACACACACACACCTTTACACTCATCATATGCTGCTGCTACTCTGTTCTTTAGTTCTCTTATTATTATCTATCCTGATGCCTGGTCACTTTACCCTGCCTTCATGTACATAACTACCTCAAATACCTTATTATTATCTATCCTGATGCCTGGTCACTTTACCCTGCCTTCATGTACATATCTACCTCAAATACCTTATTATTATCTATCCTGATGCCTGGTCACTTTACCCTGCCTTCATGTACATATCTACCTCAAATACCTTATTATTATCTATCCTGATGCCTAGTCACTTTACCCTGCCTTCATGTACATATCTACCTCAAATACCTTATTATTATCTATCCTGATGCCTGGTCACTTTACCCTGCCTTCATGTACATATCTACCTCAAATACCTTATTATTATCTATCCTGATGCCTGGTCACTTTACCCTGCCTTCATGTACATATCTACCTCAAATACCTTATTATTATCTATCCTGATGCCTAGTCACTTTACCCTGCCTTCATGTACATATCTACCTCAAATACCTTATTATTATCTATCCTGATGCCTAGTCACTTTACCCTGCCTTCATGTACATATCTACCTCAAATACCTTATTATTATCTATCCTGATGCCTGGTCACTTTACCCTGCCTTCATGTACATATCTACCTCAAATACCTTATTATTATCTATCCTGATGCCTGGTCACTTTACCCTGCCTTCATGTACATATCTACCTCAAATACCTTATTATTATCTATCCTGATGCCTAGTCACTTTACCCTGCCTTCATGTACATATCTACCTCAAATACCTTATTATTATCTATCCTGATGCCTAGTCACTTTACCCTGCCTTCATGTACATATCTACCTCAAATACCTTATTATTATCTATCCTGATGCCTAGTCACTTTACCCTGCCTTCATGTACATATCTACCTCAAATACCTTATTATTATCTATCCTGATGCCTAGTCACTTTACCCTGCCTTCATGTACATATCTACCTCAAATACCTTATTATCTATCCGGATGCCTAGTCACTTTACCCTGCCTTCATGTACATATATACCTCAAATACCTTATTATCTATCCTGATGCCTAGTCAATTTACCCTGCCTTCATGTACGTACATATTGATGGGGTCAAATTGGGGTCATGATAGGCGCTGCACCAAATGTGTGATGTATTATAATAATTGATTATGCTTATGTTGTATTAATATAAGGGAAGGGCTATAATACCCTCCCACATGACATTTATAGGGTCCTAGACTACTCATTAACAATATATATACATTATAAGGTTTAACATTGTTTCACAGTTCTTTTCTAGTCTCTGCCTCCTATAAAGAAACGGTCTGTGAGAAAAGCATCTCAAATATAAATACAGAACCCTGCAGGGGAGATAAGAGACTAGTCAGACATACCTCTATAAATCAACTTGGGGACATTTACTGCTGAGCCCTTAGAAAATGCTGGAACTATTGTATCTCTCTTGCAAGTTTGTATAGCTGTGTATGCATGGGCTTAGTCTGATGAGTAGAAGGTAATGATGTATGCAGTGACATCACTAGGGCTGGACTTCGGGCTTAATAAAATAACTTGGGACTTTTCCTATTTGGCAGAACTCAGGTGAGACATTAGTTGTATGTCTGATGGTTGATCTTTGACTTCTGTCTACAGCTGTATTTTCATAAAAATTATTATGATTTATAAGTGCACATTTTGAGTGTGGCGGTATACAGAAGATAGCCCAATTTGGTAAAAGACCAAGTCCATATTATGGCAAGAACAGCTCACCCTCCAACAGTCAAAAGTTTGGACATATCTACTCATTCTAGGGCTTTTCTTTATTTGTATTATTTTATACATTGTAGTAACCAAAAAAGTGACTACATTTTATAATTGAGATTCTTCACACAACCACGGCAACCCAGGAGTGGCCTTGGGACAAGTCTCTGAACGTCCTTGAGTGACCTAGCCAGAGCCCGGACTTGAACCCGATCGAACATCTCTGGAGAGACCTGAAAATAGCTGTGCAGGAATGCTCCCCCATCCAACCTGACAGAGCTTGAGAGGATCTTCAGAGAAGAATGGGAGAAACTCCCCATTTACAGGTGTGCTAAGATTGTAGCATCATACTGAAGACGACACAAGGCTGTAATCGCTGCCAACGGTGCATCAACAAAGTACTGAGTGAAGGGTCTGAATACTTATGTAAATGTGATATTTCCATTTCTAAGAACCTGTTTTTGCTTTGTCATTTAATACATTTTAGAATAAGGCTGTAATGTAACAAAATGTGGAAAAAGTCAAGAGGTCTGAATACTTTCCGAATGCACTGTACTTCCTGTATATGTCTTCACATTGATCTGGTACTGGTACTCCCTGTATATAGCTCCACATTGATCTGGTACTGGTACTCCCTGTATATAGCTCCACATTGATCTGGTACTGGTACTTCCTGTATACAGCTCCACATTGATCTGGTACTGGTACTTCCTGTATACAGCTCCACATTGATCTGGTACTGGTACTCCCTGTATATAGTTCCACATTGATCTGGTACTGGTACTCCCTGTATATAGCTCCACATTGATCTGGAACTAGTACTTCCTGTATATAGCTTCACATTAATCTGGTACTGGTACTCCCTGTATATAGCTCCACATTGATCTGGTACTGGTACTCCCTGTATATAGCTTCACATTGATCTGGTACTGGTACTCCCTGTATATAGCCACACATTGATCTGGTACTGGTTCTCCCTGTATATAGCTTCACATTGATCTGGTACTGGTACTCCCTGTATATAGCTTCACATTGATCTGGTACTGGTACTCCCTGTATATAGCTCCACATTGATCTGGTACTGGTACTTCCTGTATATAGCCTCACATTGATCTGGTACTGGTACTGTCACGCCCTGGTCTAAGTATTTTGTGTTTTCTTCATGTATTGGGTCAGGCCAGGGTGTGGCATAGAGTTTTTGTATTGTGGTGTGTTTTGTCTTGGGATTTTGGTGTGTATGTATAGTGGGATTGTAGCTTAGTGGGGTGTTCTAGGAGAGTCTATGGCTGTCTGAAGTGGTTCTCAATCAGAGGCAGGTGTTTACCGTTGTCTCTGATTGGGAACCATATTTAGGCAGCCATATTCTTTGGTTGTATTGTGGGTGATTGTCCTTAGTGTCTTGATGTCCTGAGTCTGTGGTAGTTTGCACCAGTTTAGGCTGTTTCGGTTTTCATTACGTTTATTGTTTTGTTGAGTTTATATTTTGATTCGTGTTACGTTGTTTTATTAAACATGGATCGAAATCTACACGCTGCAGTTTGGTCCGACTCTCCTTCTCCATTAGAAAACTGTTACAGAATCACCCACCACAGGACCAAGCAGTGTGTCAACAGGCAGGAGCCACAGGAGAAGCAACAAAGGCAGCAACAGTGGCGCAATGAGGATTGGACATGGGACGAGATATTGGATGGCAAGGGTTGCTACACATGGGAGGAGATCCTGGCGGGAAGGGATCGCCTTCCATGGGAACAGGTGGAGGCAGCGAGGAGAGCAGAGGCAGCCGGAGAGAGGAGCCGGCGATATGAGGGAACACGGTTGGCAAGGAAGCCTGAGAATCAGCCCCAAAAATTTCTTGGGGGGGGGCTCACAGGGAGTAGGGCTACGCTAGGTAGGAGACCTACGCTAACTTCCTGTGGTTACCGGGGGGCTAGAGAGACTGGGCAGGCACCTTGTTATGCAGTGGTGCGCACGGTGTCCCCAGTGCGGGTGCATAGCCCGGTGCGGTATATTCCAGCTCCTCGTATCGGCCGGGCTAGAGTGGGCATCGAGCCAGGTAAGAGCTCCAGTGCGCCTGCACGGTCCGGTCTATCCAGTACCACCTCCACACCCCAGCCCTCCGGTAGCAGCTCCCCGCACCAGGCTTCCTGTGCGTGTCCTCGGTTCATTACCACCAGTGCCAGCACCACGCATCAGGCCTACAGTGTGTCCCGCCTGTCCAGCGCTGCCGGGCGTCCGCCTGTCCGGCGCCGCTGCCGGAGCCTCCCCGCCTGTCCGGCGCCGCTGCCGGGCGTCCCCGCCTGTCCGGCGCAGCTGCCGGAGCCTCCCGCCTGTCCGCGCAGCTGCCGGGCCTCCCGCCTGTCCGGCGCCGCTGCCGGAGCCTCCCGCCTGTCCGGCGCCGCTGCCGGAGCCTCCCGCCTGTCCGGCGCCGCTGCCGGAGCCTCCCGCCTGTCCGGCGCCGCTGCCGGAGCGTCCCGCCTGTCCGGCGCCGCTGCCGGAGCTTCCCGCCTGTCCGCGCAGCTGCCGGAGCCTCCCGCCTGTCCGGCGCCGCTGCCGGAGCGTCCCGCCTGTCCGGCGCCGCTGCCGGAGCCTCCCCGCCTGTCCGCGCCGCTGCCGGAGCCTCCCCGCCTGTCCGGCGCCGCTGCCGGAGCCTCCCGCCTGTCCGGCGCCGCTGCCGGAGCGTCCCGCCTGTCCGGCGCCGCTGCCGGAGCCTCCCGCCTGTCCGGCGCCGGACAGGAGCCTCCCGCCTGTCCGGCGCCGCTGCCGGAGCCTCCCGCCTGTCCGGTCCGGTCTATCCAGTACGACCTCCACACCCCAGCCCTCCGGTAGCAGCTCCCCGCACCAGGCTTCCTGTGCGTGTCCTCGGTTCATTACCACCAGTGCCAGCACCACGCATCAGGCCTACAGTGTGTCCCGCCTGTCCAGCGCTGCCGGGCGTCCCGCCTGTCCGGGCGCCGCTGCCGGAGCCTCCCGCCTGTCCGGCGCCGCTGCCGGAGCGTCCCGCCTGTCCGGCGCCGCTGCGGGCGTCCCGCCTGTCCGGCGCCGCTGCCGGGCGTCCCGCCTGTCCGCGCCGCTGCCGGAGCCTCCCGCCTGTCCGGCGCAGCTGCCGGAGCCTCCCGCCTGTCCGGCGCAGCTGCCGGAGCCTCCCGCCTGTCCGGCGCCGCTGCCGGAGCCTCCCGCCTGTCCGGCGCCGCTGCCGGAGCCTCCCCCTGTCCGGCGCCGCTGCCGGAGCGTCCCGCCTGTCCGGCGCCGCTGCCGGGCTTCCCGCCTGTCCGGCGCAGCTGCCGGAGCCTCCCCCCTGTCCGGCGCCGCTGCCGGAGCGTCCCGTCTGTCCGGCGCCGCTGCCGGGAGCGTCCGCCTGTCCGGCGCCGGAGCCTCCCGCCTGTCCGGCGCCGCTGCCGGAGCCTCCCGCCTGTCCGGCGCCGCTGCCGGGCGTCCCGCCTGTCCGGCGCCGCTGCCGGAGCGTCCCGCCTGTCCGGCGCCGCTGCCGGAGCTTCCCGCCTGTCCGGCGCAGCTGCCGGAGCCTCCCGCCTGTCCGGCACTGTCAGAGCTACTGCCCCTCATGCCAGAGGCGCCAGAGCCCCTCATTCCAGAGGCACCAGTACTCCTCTGTTCAGCGCAGCCAGAGCTGTCAGCCTGCATGAAGCATCCAGAGCTGTCAGTCTGCCCAGCGCCGCCAGTCTGCCCAGCGCCGCCAGTCTGCCCAGCGCCGCCAGTGCCCCCAGCGCCGCCAGCGCCGCCAGTCTGCCCAGCGCCGCCAGTCTGCCCAGCGCCGCCAGTCTGCCCAGCGCCGTCTGAGCTACCCATCTGCCCAGCGCCGTCTGAGCTACCCGTCTGCCCAGCGCCGTCTGAGCTACCCGTCTGCCCAGCGCCGTCTGAGCTACCCGTCTGCCCAGCGCCGCCAGTCTGCCCAGCGCCGCCTGAGCTACCAGTCTGCCCAGCGCCGCCAGTATGCCCAGCGCCACCAGTGCCGCCAGTCTGCCAGGATCTGCCAGTCTGCCAGGATCAGTTAGATCCGCCAGTCAGCAAGGATCCGCCAGTCTGCCAGGATCCGCCAGAAGTGCCAGTCAGCCAGGATCTGCCAGATCCGCTAGTCAGCCAGGATCCGCCAGTCAGCCAGGATCCGCCAGTCAGCCAGGATCCGCCAGTCAGCCAGGATCTGCCAGTCAGCCAGGATCCGCCAGTCAGCCAGGATCCGCCAGTCAGCCAGGATCCGCCAGAACCGCTAGTCAGCCAGGATCCGCCAGGATCCGCCAGTCAGCCAGAATCCGCCAGTCAGCCAGGATCCGCCAGTCAGCCAGGATCTGCCGGAACCACCAGCCAGCCAGGATCTGGTAGATCCATCTACCTGCCTGAGCTTCCTCTCACTCCTGAGCTTCCTCTCACTCCTGAGCTTCCTCTCACTCTCGAGCTTTCTCTCAATCCCGAGCTTCCCCTCAGTCCCGAGCTGCCTCAGTCCCGAGCTGTCCTTCAGTCCCGATCTGCTCCTCAGTCCAGTGGGGTTCTGGGTGAGGACTACTAGGCCATGGTCGGCGGCGAGGGTGGACTATCCAGGGACGCGAGGAAGAGGGACTAAGACAGTAATTGAGTGGGGTCCACGTCCCGCGCCGGAACCGCCACCATGGACAGACGCCCACCCGGACCCTCCCTATTTGTTTTGAGGTGCGTTCGGGAGTCCGCACCTTAGGGGGGGGGTTCTGTCACGCCCTGGTCTAAGTATTTAGTGTTTTCTTCATGTATTGGGTCAGGCCAGGGTGTGGCATAGAGTTTTTGTAGTGTGGTGTGTTTTGTCTTGGGATTTTGGTGTGTATGTATAGTGGGATTGTAGCTTAGTGGGGTGTTCTAGGAGAGTCTATGGCTGTCTGAAGTGGTTCTCAATCAGAGGCAGGTGTTTACCGTTGTCTCTGATTGGGAACCATATTTAGGCAGCCATAATCTTTGGTTGTATTGTGGGTGATTGTCCTTAGTGTCTTGATGTCCTGAGTCTGTGTTAGTTTGCACCAGTTTAGGCTGTTTCGGTTTTCATTACGTTTATTGTTTTGTTGAGTTTATATTTTGATTCGTGTTATGTTGTTTTATTAAACATGGATCGAAATCTACACGCTGCAGTTTGGTCCGACTCTCCTTCTCCATTAGAAAACCGTTACAGGTACTCCCTGTATATAGCTCCACATTGATCTGGTACTGGTATTTCCTGTATATAGCCTCACATTGATCTGGTACTGATACTTCCTGTATATAGCCTCACATTGATCTGGTACTGGTACTTCCTGTATATAGCCTCACATTGATCTGGTACTGGTACTTCCTGTATATAGCTTCACATTGATCTGGTACTGGTACTCCCTGTATATAGCTTCACATTGATCTGGTACTGGTACTCCCTGTATATAGCCTCACATTGATCTGGTACTGGTACTCCCTGTATATAGCATCACATTGATCTGGTACTGGTACTCCCTGTATATAGCCTCACATTGATCTGGTACTGGTACTTCCTGTATATAGCCTCACATTGATCTGGTACTGGTACTCCCTGTATATAGCTTCACATTGATCTGGTACTCGTACTCCCTGTATATACTGTAGCTCCATTCTTGAGTATTCTTTTCCTCTTTTGTTACTATTTTTACTGTAATTTCTTTAACTCTGCATCGTTGGGAAGGGCTCTTACGGAAGAAAAAAGTAATAATTATGAATTATATTTCTATGACTGACATGACACCTGGCCTGTATTCTAGAGCATTCTGGGTCTCATCTAATGGAGGACACAACACAACACCTCAGATTATCTCATCTGATGGAGGACACAACACCTCAGATTATCTCATCTGATGGAGGACACAACACAACACCTCAGATTATCTCAACTGATGGAGGACACAACACAAAGACCTCAGATTATCTCATCTGATGGAGGACACAACACAAAGACCTCAGATTATCTCATCTGATGGAGGACACAACACAACACCTCAGATTATCTCATCTGATGGAGGACACAACACCTCAGATTATCTCATCTGATGGAGGACACAACACAACACCTCAGATTATCTCATCTGATGGAGGACACAACACCTCAGATTATCTCATCTGATGGAGGACACAACACAAAGACCTCAGATTATCTCATCTGATGGAGGACACAACACAAACACCTCAGATTATCTCAACTGATGGAGGACACAACACAATCACCTCAGATTATCTCAACTGATGGAGGACACAACACAAACACATCAGATTATCTCATCTGATGGAGGACACAACACAAACACCTCAGATTATCTCATCTGATGGAGGACACAACACAAACACCTCAGATTCTCATCTGATGGAGGACACAACACAAACACCTCAGATTATCTCATCTGATGGAGGACACAACACCTCAGATTATCTCATCTGATGGAGGACACAACACAACACCTCAGATTATCTCATCTGATGGAGGACACAACACAAACACATCAGATTATCTCATCTGATGGAGGACACAACACAAACACCTCAGATGATCTCAACTGATGGAGGACACAACACAAACACCTCAGATTATCTCATCTGATGGAGGACACAACACAAACACCTCAGATTATCTCATCTGATGGAGGACACAACACAAACACCTCAGATTATCTCAACTGATGGAGGACACAACACAATCACCTCAGATTATCTCAACTGATGGAGGACACAACACAAACACATCAGATTATCTCATCTGATGGAGGACACAACACAAACACCTCAGATTATCTCATCTGATGGAGGACACAACACAAACACCTCAGATTCTCATCTGATGGAGGACACAACACAAACACCTCAGATTATCTCATCTGATGGAGGACACAACACCTCAGATTATCTCATCTGATGGAGGACACAACACAACACCTCAGATTATCTCATCTGATGGAGGACACAACACAAACACATCAGATTATCTCATCTGATGGAGGACACAACACAAACACCTCAGATTATCTCAACTGATGGAGGACACAACACAAACACCTCAGATTATCTCATCTGATGGAGGACACAACACAAACACCTCAGATTATCTCATCTGATGGAGGACACAACACCTCAGATTATCTCATCTGATGGAGGACACAACACAACACCTCAGATTATCTCATCTGATGGAGGACACAACACAAACACATCAGATTATCTCATCTGATGGAGGACACAACACAAACACCTCAGATTATCTCAACTGATGGAGGACACAACACAAACACCTCAGATTATCTCATCTGATGGAGGACACAACACAAACACCTCAGATTATCTCATCTGATGGAGGACACAACACAAACACCTCAGATTATCTCATCTGATGGAGGACACAACACAAACACCTCAGATTATCTCATCTGATGGAGGACACAACACCTCAGATTATCTCATCTGATGGAGGACACAACACAAACACCTCAGATTATCTCATCTGATGGAGGACACAACACAACACCTCAGATTATCTCGACTGATGGAGGACACAACACAAACACATCAGATGATGTAATATGAGTCAAAGCTACAACATATGCAAAAAATAAATGTCAAAATAAAAGAGTTTACGCGTTTTTAGATAAACTATGGTAAAAGTTAAAGAATTACATTTAAAAAAAACATTACTAATAATCTAGAAATTATACAATAATTAGACGACCCTGTTTGTAAGGTTTTAAATTATATCAACCTCAACCATTTATATTTTCCAGGGATGACACATGGATGTCTCATGGTGGGGTGGGGTGTGCAAAATGGTCAACATTGAGCACCTCTATCTCCTAAATGTTTTGGTATTCAGGTGTAAAAAGTAACTTTTGACCACATCTACCATCGGTAAAAATATGTACAGTATATAATATGTATATACTACGTATATAACATGTATATAATATGTATATAATATGTATATAATATGTATATACTACGTATATACTACATATATAACATGTATATACTACGTATATAATATGTATATAATATGTATATACTACGTATATAATATGTATATAATATGTATATACTACGTATATAATATGTATATAATACGTATATAATATGTATATAATACGTATATAATATGTATATAATACGTATATAATATGTATATAATATGTATATACTACGTATATACTACATATATAACATGTATATACTACGTATATAATATGTATATAATATGTATATACTACGTATATAATATGTATATAATATGTATATACTACGTATATAATATGTATATAATACGTATATAATATGTATATAATACGTATATAATATGTATATAATACGTATATAATATGTATATAATACGTATATAATATGTATATAACATGTATATAACATGTATATAATATGTATATAATATGTATATAACATGTATATAATACGTATATAATATATATATAATATGTATATAATACGTATATAATATGTATATAATATGTATATAACATGTATATAATATGTATATAATATGTATATAACATGTATATAACATGTATATAATACGTATATAATATGTATATAATATGTATATAATATATATATAATATGTATATAACATGTATATAATACGTATATAATATATATATAATATGTATATAATACGTATATAATATGTATATAACATGTATATAACATGTATATAATATGTATATAATACGTATATAATATGTATATAATATGTATATAATACGTATATAATATGTATATAAAACGTATATAATATGTATATAATACGTATATAATATGTATATAATATGTATATACTACATATGGAAAGTTTGGTTCTCATCAAAAAGGGTAAGGTCAAAAAGAGATTGAAATCAAATGGAACGACCCTCAATCTATTTTAAGCCTGTGCAATTTCCTTTTGACATTTCACATGACATTTTTCACATGCATTAGATTTGTAGATTAACTGAAAATGATGGCTGAACATCTCACCCTAAAAGTACTACAGTATGTAAGAATGAGTGTGCCCTGGTAACTACCATGAAAAGACACAGGTATTAAGGGCACTCACTGTCAAGTGGGACCTAGCAGCATATAATTTCCTTCAGAAATGCCCCTTACAAAGGCTCTGCAGCTACGTTACGTAGACCTTCCCTTGCCAGCCATAAAAAGTGACCCATTGCCTGGGCATGAACTCTCTGTCTGTGTCTTTTGGCCTTTGACGAGAGAGTAAGGCTTGTGGATGTTCACCTCATCCATCATTTAAGCAACGTTGGGAGGGGAGAGAGTCAGACCGGGTGGGGGAGGATGGAGAGAGGAGGGGGGGAGGATGCGGGGATGATAGCATGATGAATGAGGAAGTGTTCAGCTTCCTCAGAGCACAGTGTGATCTGTCTACAGGCAGTGTGTCTAAATGATGAGCTGGCCTGACCAAGTCCCTCCCCGACCAGGCCAACTAACATTGTACCTGTAGGCTTAGCTTACACTGAATCCTGCAGGTGGTGGATATCATTATTGTTAGATTTGTGCATGTATGTACGGTGCCTTTCAGCAGGTTGGGTGGCTTGAAATACAATAGCAAATGATGAATGCAGTGATGAATGCAGTGTAAAATCACTTAGCCATCTCAGAGGGAGGCTGAGATAACATATTATGAGTAGTGTAAGAATCATGTTGAATGCCTATAGGCTTTAGCTCAGAGGGCTAACAAGGTATTGAACTGCGCTGACATACCGGTTTAAATTCCCAATCGGTTCAATGCACTCAATGTCTTTGCCTTTGTTACAGTCCCTTCCCCCTCACCTACCATCTGGTCTGGGGAGACCTGCTCCCTTAGCTTATCAAGTTTTCACTACTGAAGACTCAGCGGAGGTCTGTAAGAGATCTGTCTTGTGTACTGTAGACTCATCCATCCATCTGTCTTGTGTACTGTAGACCCAACCAAACTCACTTAAAGTGGCAGCAATAAAGCCTCTCTTGAAAACCTACCATGGAAGCCTGTGTTTCCAAAATAAGGAAGTGGACGGCGGGCATTTTTTTTACTTTTAAACTCTGACAAAACAGATATGCTAGTTCTATGTCCAAAGAAACAAAGATATTGAATGTTGGATCTGACAATTAATCTTGATGGTTGTACATTTGTTTCAAATAAAACTGTGAAGCACCTTGGCGTTACTCTGGGCCCTGATCTCTCTTTTCACGAACATATCAATAAGACTCCAAGGACAGCTTTTTTTCCATCTTCGTAACATTGCAAAAATCAGAAACATTTTGCTCAAAACCGATGCAGAAAAGCTAATCCATGCTTTTGCCACTTCTAGATTAGACTACTGCAATGCTCTACTCTCTGGATACCTGGATAATGCACTAAATAACGTCAGTTAGTGCAAAACACGGCTGCTAGAATCCTGACTAGAACCAAAATATTTGATCATATTACTCCAGTGCTAGTCTCTCTACACTGGCTTCCTGTTAAGGCTCCGATTTGGTCCTGTGGTACATACTTACACGTACGCTACGGTCACAAGGCCCAAGCCTCCTGATTGTCCCTAGAATTTCTAAACAAACAGCTGGAGGCAGGGCTTTATCCTATAGAGCTCCATTTTTATCCATGTGAGAGACGCAGACTCGGTCTCAACCTTTAAGTCATTACTGAATACTCATCTCTTCAGTAGGTCATATGATTGAGTGTAGTCTGGCCCAGGAGTGTGAAGGTGAACAGAAAGGCACTGGAGCTACGAACCGCCCTTGCTGTCTCTGCCTGGCCGGCTGCCCTCTCTCCACTGGGATTCTCTGCCTCTGACCCTATTAAGGGGGCTGAGTCACTGGCTTACTAGTGCTCTTCCATGCCGTCCCTAGGAGGGTTGAGTCACAGATGTGATCTTCCTGTCCGGTTTGCTCTCCCTCGGGCTTATGTGGTGGGGTAGATCTTTGTGGGCTATACTCAGCCTTGTCTCAGGGTAGTAATTTCGTGGACTGTTGATATCCCTCTAGTGGTGTGGTGGCTGTGCTTTGGCAAAGTGGGTGGGGTTATATTTACATTTACATTTAAATCATTTTATATCCTGCCTGGTTGGCCCTGTCCACGGGTATCATCAGACGGGGCCACAGTGTCCCCCGCCCCACCCCTGTCTCAGCCTCCAGTATTTATGCTGCAATAGTCTATGTGCCGGCGGGCTAGGGTCAGTCTGTTATATCTGGTGTAATTCTCCTGTCTTATCTGGTATCCTGTGTGAACTGAAGTATGCTCCCTCTGTACAGCACATAACTATGAGGATCGTTCTGTTCCCTGTCAAATCAAATCGTATTTGTCACATGCACCGAATACAACAGCTGCAATAGACCTTACTCTGAAATGCTTATTTACAAGCCATGAACCAACAATGCAGTTCAAGAAATAGAGTTATAAAAAATATTTGCTAAATAAACTGAAGTTTAAAAAAAAATCTAATCAATCAATAGGTGACATTACATTTACATAACAGTAACGAGGCTATATTCAGGGGGTACCGGTACCGAGTCAATGTGCATGGGTACAGGTTAATCGAGGTCCATGCTCCAGGACTACCTGGCCTGATGACTCTTTGCTGTGCCCAGTCCACCTGGTCGTGCTGCTGCTCCAGTTTCAACTGTTCTGCCTGCGGATATGGAACCCTGACCTGTTCACCGGACGTGCTACCTTGTCCCAGACCTGCTGTTTTCAACTCTCTCTCTACCGCACCTGTCGTCTCTAACTCTGTATGATCAGCTATGAAAAGCCAACTGACATTTACTCCTGAGGTGCTGACCTGTTGCACCCTCTACAACTATTATTATTTGACCCTGCTGGTCATCTATGAACATTTGAACATCTTGGCCATGTAATGTTATAATCTCCACCCGGCACAGCCAGAAGAGGACTGACCACCCCTCAGAGCCTGGTTCCTCTAGGTTCCTGCCTTTCTAGGGAGTTTTTCCTGGCCACCATGCTTCTACATCTGCATTGCTTGCTGTTTAGGGTTGTAGGCTGGGTTTCTGTATAGCACTTTGTGACATCGGCTGATGTAAAAAGGGCTTTATAAACTTTTTACATTGCACCCCCCCCCCCCCCGCACGCTGCTGCTACTCTTTTATTATCTTTGCATAGCCGCTTTAATAACTCTATCTACATGTACATAATTATCTCAATTATCTCATCCACCTGTCTTGTGTACTGTAGACTCATCCATATGTCTTGTGTTCTGTAGACTCATCCATCTGTCTTGTGTTCTGTAGACTCATCCATATGTCTTGTGTACTGTAGACTCATCCATCTGTCTTGTGTTCTGTAGACTCATCCATCTGTCTTGTGTTCTGTAGACTCATCCATATGTCTTGTGTACTGTAGACTCATCCATCTGTCTTGTGTTCTGTAGACTCATCCATATGTCTTGTGTACTGTAGACTCATCCATCTGTCTTGTGTTCTGTAGACTCATCCATCTGTCTTGTGTTCTGTAGACTCATCCATATGTCTTGTGTACTGTAGACTCATCCATCTGTCTTGTGTTCTGTAGACTCATCCAGCCGCTCATTCATCCAAGAGAAAATCATTCCTGAACATAGAGTAGGAGCTGCTGTACAGTACAAAGAGATTCACCTGTAGTTAGCTAGTAGTGAGCGCATCCTTGGTGTTGCTTTGGCCTACATTAAGGCTGGCAGACTGGCACGCTCGTGAAGCTGTAGGCTAGACACAAGACCCTGCCTAACTAGGGCTGGGCGACATATCAAATTCATTCAAAATGCCTGTATCACAAGAGTCATGTTTTTGTGTGTTTTTTGTGTGTTTCTGAGCGTTTATGTCCGCTTGTTCTCATGTTGTCTTTTTGGTCTCGTCTCCTTTCGCTCCTCTGTGCTGTGTGCACTTTCCCATTTACATCAGAGATCTGTAATGAAGAGATGCTCATGTCTCCGCCCTGACAATGGGAGTTGTTGTTCCGAAGACGGGAAAGCAGGCGACAAGCTTAGGCTCAAAACAAGCCAACAGAAATGCATTTGGCTTGTTTTGGACAGATTTTAGCAAGAGTGAAACCTCTCGCTTTGCTTCTCCTTCTATAGTACACACACACAAGCACACACGGACACACCCTCTCTCCTGCCACTCACAACAACAAAGTTGAGAGATCGCTTCTTCCTCTCTGACAAGCAGTTTCAACTCCCTATTTGCATCTGAGGTTTGGTCCAACAGAATGGGTCATATTGACACCACAACACATTGAGACATTATTTTACTGTAATAGAGCAGAAGATAGCCTTTCTAACCACACCCTTTTCATGTCTCAACGAATCAAATTGCACGCAGAGAAGACACTACTAAAACAGGAGTATCAATATCAATATCAAAATATTGATTCTGTAAAAGTAATGCTCAGTTTGTGACGTTAGTCATGGGGTTGCCACGTCCCGCTAGCAGCATTTTAGCCAAACACTGTTATACTACTAGCTGTCTAGTCTGTGTTTTATAAAGGTGCAATAAGCGTAAAACACAATTATATAAGGAATTGGCAACTCGTTCTCATTCTCAGAAATAAGCTAGGCCACTTGACTTCAACCTCTGAACAAAGTGGACAGACTGACATGCAGTTTAAACAGTTGGAGACGGACAGAAGTGTGTGTCCATAACAATTCAACTGCTCAACCTATTGACTAGCTAATAGATCCAACCTATTGGCTAGCGAATAGGTCCAACCTATTGGCTAGCTAATAGATCCAAGCTATTGGCTAGCTAATAGATTCAACCTATTGGCTAGCTAATAGATCCAACCTATTGGCTAGCTAATAGATCCAACCTATTGGCTAGCTAATAGATCCAACCTATTGGCTAGCTAATAGATCTAAGTTGACCGAAGTTGAAATCTAAAGATTCCTATAAAAGATGATCTGGTTTCTCACTAGCATGTGGGCTTGTGCTTGAAGAGATCCTTTATGAGCCCTGTGTTAGTGTTCTATAATGCCTGCTACAACAAGTGAACGTGCGGAACGTGGTCAGAACGTGACAACGTGCATTATGTATGGTTCTGCTTGTAACAAAAAGGGTATTTTCATCGCCAGGTTTGAAAGCAAGATCAGTGATTATTGCAACAAAAAAAACTGGTTAAACGTTTATTTTATTATTATTAGTGAGTCTTATGATTGTGGAAGGCTTATATTTAGCCTAGGTATAATTTACAATACATTATTAGTGAGTCTTATGATTGTGGAAGGCTTATATTTAGCCTAGGTATAATTTACAATACATTATTAGTGAGTCTTATGATTGTGGAAGGCTTATATTTAGCCTAGGTATAATTTACAATACATTATTAGTGAGTCTTATGATTGTGGAAGGCTTATATTTAGCCTAGGTATAATTTACAATAAATGATTAGTGAGTCTTATGATTGTGGAAGGCTTATATTTAGCCTAGGTATAATTCACATTAAATTATTAGTGAGTCTTATGATTGTGGAGGTATATATTTAGACTAGGTATAACTTCACAAGCCCTGAATTCATTAGATAATTGCTGACTGTTTGAAATGCTGTGTATTTGACCTTTTAATTGTACAACAAAGCTTATTGAGAGAATACATTTAAACAACTGATATATGTGTGTGTGTATAAAAACAATATATATATATTGTGAATTGCCCATAAATTAGAAAAAAATGGAGATCAGATTTTTAGGCCATATCACCCAGCCCTATGCCTCATTCTGTGGGCTAGAGTGGAGTGGGTGTTTATGTATGCCAGCTCAGTGCAGGGAAAAGTAGGCCAGCTGCACAGACCAAAATACAACAGCGTGAGACATCCTGGCACCAGGAAATGGAAAATTATACAACGGTAGTTAATTAGTGAGCACATAAAGGTTGCAGTCAAACCAGTGCTTCTAGATTATGACACTGTAGTGTTTTAAAGACAACTGATGGAGGCTACAACGTGAGTGACAACAGTATTTACACGGTAGCGACATAAATGGGAATTAGCAAACTATAGCGTAAACACAGATTATACAAATGAAACAATGCAAATACCTGTGCAGTTTGTGTAACTAACGACATGACGCCATTTTCAATATGCAATGTGCCAAAACCTCCTCTCACCAACAGTTATCTGAACTGTATGTTTATTTGCAAATCCTTGAAACTATGCAGGGCAATTACATGTACATGTTAGTCATTTAGCAGATGCTCTTATCCAGAGAGACTTACATGTTAGTCATTTAGCAGATGCTCTTATCCAGAGAGACTTACATGTTAGTCATTTAGCAGACACTCTTATCCAGAGAGACTTACATGTTAGTCATTTAGCAGATGCTCTTATCTAGAGAGACTTACATGTTAGTCATTTAGCAGACGCTCTTATCCAGAGAGACTTACATGTTAGTCATTTAGCAGACGCTCTTATCCAGAGACTTACATGTTAGTCATTTAGCAGATGCTCTTATCCAGAGAGACTTACATGTTAGTCATTTAGCAGATGCTCTTATCCAGAGAGACTTACATGTTAGTCATTTAGCAGACGCTCTTATCCAGAGACTTACATGTTAGTCATTTAGCAGATGCTCTTATCCAGAGAGACTTACATGTTAGTCATTTAGCAGATGCTCTTATCCAGAGAGACTTACATGTTAGTCATTTAGCAGACGCTCTTATCCAGAGAGACTTACATGTTAGTCATTTAGCAGACACTCTTATCCAGAGAGACTTACATGTTAGTCATTTAGCAGACGCTCTTATCCAGAGAGACTTACATGTTAGTCATTTAGCAGATGCTCTTATCCAGAGAGACTTACATGTTAGTCATTTAGCAGATGCTCTTAGCCAGAGAGACTTACATGTTAGTCATTTAGCAGATGCTCTTATCCAGAGAGACTTACATGTTAGTCATTTAGCAGATGCTCTTATCCAGAGAGACTTACATGTTAGTCATTTAGCAGACACTCTTATCCAGAGATTTACATGTTAGTCATTTAGCAGACACTCTTATCCAGAGAGACTTACATGTTAGTCATTTAGCAGACGCTCTTATCCAGAGATTTACATGTTAGTCATTTAGCAGACACTCTTATCCAGAGAGACTTACATGTTAGTCATTTAGCAGATGCTCTTATCCAGAGAGAATTACATGTTAGTCATTTAGCAGATGCTCTTATCCAGAGAGACTTACATGTTAGTCATTTAGCAGACACTCTTATCCAGAGAGACTTACATGTTAGTCATTTAGCAGATGCTCTTATCCAGAGAGACTTACATGTTAGTCATTTAGTAGACGCTCTTATCCAGAGAGACTTACATGTTAGTCATTTAGCAGACGCTCTTATCCAGAGAGACTTACATGTTAGTCATTTAGCAGATGCTCTTATCCAGAGAGACTTACATGTTAGTCATTTAGTAGACGCTCTTATCCAGAGAGACTTACATGTTAGTCATTTAGCAGACACTCTTATCCAGAGAGACTTACATGTTAGTCATTTAGCAGATGCTCTTATCCAGAGAGACTTACATGTTAGTCATTTAGCAGATGCTCTTATCCAGAGAGACTTACATGTTAGTCATTTAGCAGACGCTCTTATCCAGAGAGACTTACATGTTAGTCATTTAGCAGACACTCTTATCCAGAGAGACTTACATATTAGTCATTTAGCAGACACTCTTATCCAGAGAGACTTGCATGTTAGTCATTTAGCAGACGCTCTTATCCAGAGAGACTTACATGTTAGTCATTTAGCAGACTCTCTTATCCAGAGAGACTTACATGTTAGTCATTTAGCATACACTCTTATCCAGAGAGACTTACATGTTAGTCATTTAGCAGATGCTCTTATCCAGAGAGACTTACATGTTAGTCATTTAGCAGATGCTCTTATCCAGAGAGACTTACATGTTAGTCATTTAGCAGACGCTCTTATCCAGAGAGACTTGCATATTAGTCATTTAGCAGACGCTCTTATCCAGAGAGACTTACATGTTAGTCATTTAGCAGACACTCTTAGCCAGAGAGACTTACATGTTAGTCATTTAGCAGATGCTCTTATCCAGAGATTTACATGTTAGTCATTTAGCAGACACTCTTATCCAGAGAGACTTACATGTTAGTCATTTAGCAGACACTCTTATCCAGAGAGACTTACAGGTTAGTCATTTAGCAGACACTCTTATCCAGAGAGACTTACATGTTAGTCAATTAGCAGATGCTCTTATCCAGAGAGACTTACATGTTAGTCATTTAGCAGACACTCCTATCCAGAGAGACTTACAGGAACAATTAAGGTTAAGTGCCTTTCTCAACAGCATATCAGAAGATTTGTTCACCTAGTCAGCTCAGGGATTCGAACCAGCGACCTTTGGGTTACTGGCCCAACACTTTTAAATGCTAGGCTACCTGCCACACTGGGGCCCAGCCTTACCCAGAGGTCGGAGCCTGACTGAATATCCCTTATGTACTCATTATAGGTAGATGCTATAAACATCTAAAAGTCATTTAAATATCTGTCATTACTTAGTCTGTACCTACTTGGTAGTTCAGTGGATTAGTGATTAAGCTTTACCAATTAAAAGTACTTTGCAATCATTGCTTTCAAAAGAATCATGATGTTTTTATGTAAAAAATACAAATAGTTGTTTTTATGAAGTGAATTAATATAACATGTACTGGTAGTCTTAATGCAAATGTCTCCCTTCATTCGTCTGTAATCTGAGAGGCATTTACCTCTAAAGGCAACCTCCTGATTCAGAGAGGTTGGGATAAATGTGGAAGACACATTTGAACTGACGAGGTATCCCGTTTTCCCTTTCCTTGTACTGGAAACAGTCTAAACTCTTAACAAGCATTCCTGGAGGTAGGGGGCTATCGCCAATCAGGGCACTACTCACCATGACCACCAACATATTAGCACGGGCACCCCCATAAGGAAACACCGACTGTGCAAATAACTATGAATATTAATGTGTAATTATCTGTTATGATCCCACACATAATCCTAGCCATTGGCCATGGACCCTTAGAAACTGCTGGCAAAGCATCTCTGGGTAATAGAACCAACAGCCAATCTTTTTTTTTTTAAACACAAGGTGGGATGTTGCAGCCACACTGTCACTGGGATTCTACTACTCTGGCACTTGATCTCCACAGCCTTGAATAACAATGTAGTGACTAAAACCACCAGCAAGGTCAAGGCTTCTTTGCATAATAAACACCAACGTCTCTGAATACATAACACCACCTCTGCCTTGAGGAAATGGTTGCACTTCTGTTGCTACATTGAGTACCCGCATAGCGTGCCAGGGGTAGCTGAGCTTCAGCGCCTCGGTCCGTCCCTGTATCAAGTTCAGGCCTTGTAACAGCTTGTCCAACAGGTGAAGAGAAGGTTAAATGTAATACGATGTTCTCTGCTACACTATGACAGATACTTCTCAGGCTTTCTGCGGGGGAGTAGGAGGAAGCTGCCTTTTGGAACACTTCCAAAGTTAAGGTCAGGAATGGGGGAAGGTACGCTGATCCTGGAGGTTAGAGAGGCGGACCAGTATCAAGAAGGTTGCTGGTTAAAGCCCCGGGCCGGGTAACATAACAATGGGAATGGAACTGAACTGACAGCTGGAAGGCTGCTGGTCTCTGATCTCATCTACTATCTTCTGCCTTTGTGCCCTTGAGCAAGGCACTTAAGACCCCACAACTGCTCCCCAATAGGAGCTCTGCACTGCTGTTGAACCTGTGTTTCTCAACGGGTGTGTGTGTGTGTCTTTGTGTGTTTGTGTGTGTGTGTCAGTCTCTAAGTGATCCTTGCTCTGCAGAGGCAGAAAGACAGGGGGACAGAGCGATAAAGGACCTAAGCTTTGCCAGTCAAAGTTGCTAAGACAGGAAACAGGAAGCAAAGTCGGCACCTATCTGTATAATAGAAGTGTCCACCATGACCTTGTCTTGGGGAGGTCAGGCAGTAGGGATTTTATAAATAATCATCTGTGATAACAGCTTGATATGAGCTGTCATCATTAGTACATCTTTCATAGACTCGTCATCAATACCAGAGAGCTACTGCTGCAGCTGATTGGATCTTAGATCTCTCATGTACGTTTGTCGAGCTGATGAACATGCTCAGTAGCACAACACTTAGTGGAACGAGGTCCCTGGTGAATCCATTCACTAAGGAGAGGCTGTCATCCCCTCCCATCCATTCATATTTTATTTAGCAAAAAGCGCCTTCGTATGCCAAAGCCATGAGCCAGAGAGGGTGCCAATTGAGGGGGAGTTGATTGAGGCACGTGCTCAGAAACCTAAAGGAACCAGCCAGGGAGAGAGGATTCTTATGAAACCTAAAGGAACCAGACAGATAGACAGGATTCTTATGAAACCAGACAGATAGACAGGATTCTTATGAAACCAGAAAGATAGACAGGATTCGTATAAAACCTAAAGGAACCAGACAGATAGATAGGATTCTTATGAAACATAAAGGAACCAGACAGATAGACAGGATTCTTATGAAACCTAAAGGAACCAGACAGATAGACAGGATTCTTATAAAACCTAAAGGAACCAGCCAGGGCGAGAGGATTCTTATAAAACCTAAAGGAACCAGCCAGATAGACAGGATTCTTATAAAACCTAAAGGAACCAGACAGGTAGACAGGATTCTTATGAAACCTAAAGGAACCAGACAGATAGACAGGATTCTTATAAAACCTAAAGGAACCAGACAGATAGACAGGATTCTTATGAAACCTAAAGGAACCAGACAGATAGACAGGATTCTTATGAAACATAAAGGAACCAGCCAGGGGGAGAGGATTCTTATGATGGTTCAGAAGTGTGTCGTTTTTTAAATTATTTTTCGCAAAGCCAAATGAAAGGTAGGCAGGCACTTCAATTATGGCTTCTCTTGTGTTGTGCCAACACACAGCGGCTTCATGGTCGGGTAGCTGAACATTCATTATTTAAAAAAAGAGGTTATCCCAGGCTCTGTGAACGACATCACTCTTTAACCCTGTGACAGGCCCAATCAGGTACCTGTTCCAGAGAGGAACAAACAGGGTGGAGCAGTGGTTGTCCTGTGATACAGGATGAACATGATACTGTGTCTGGAGGCAGCTAATGACCAAAACACAGTACGGTAATAATACCATAAGAGAACATGCTGTCCTTCTATACATGATAAGGCTTTCTGTATGTATGTAGGCTCTGTATGTAGGCTTTCTGACTGTATGTAGACTACAGCTAGATACATTATTTTTACAAAAGCATGTGGACATCCTTTCAAATGAGTGGGTTTGGATATTTCAGCCACACCTGTTGCTGACAGGTGTATAAAACCGAGCACACAGCCATGCAATCTCCAGAGACAAACATTGAAAGTAGAATAGCCTTACTGACGAGCTCAGTGACTTTCAACGTGGCACGGTCATAGGATGACCTTTCCAACAAGTCAGTTTGTCAAATTTCTGCCGTGCTAGAGCTGCCCCGGTCAACTGTAAGTGCTATTATTGTGAAGTGGAAACATCTAGGAGCAACAACGGCTCAGCCGTGAAGTGGTAGGCTTGAAAACATCAAGGAGCAACAACGGCTTAGCTGCTAAGTGGTAGGCTACACAAGCTCACAGAATGGGACCGCCGAGTGCTGAAGAGCGTAGCACGTAAAACTTGACAGTCCTCTGTTACAACACTCACTACTGAGTTCCACATTTCAGCCGGCTGGAGTGGAGTACAGCTCGCAGCCATTGAAAATGCATTCTCTGGAGTGATTAATCACGCTTCACCACCTGGCAGTCCGACGGACGAATATGGGTTTGGTGGATGCCAGCAGAACGCTACCTGCCCCAATGCTTAGTACCTGTAAAGTTTGTAAAGTTTGGGGGAGGAGGAGTAATGTTCTGGGGCTGTTTTTCATTGTTCGAGCTAGGCCCCTCAGTTCCAGTGATGGGATATCTTAACGCTACAGCATACAATGACATTCTAGACAATTCTGTGCTTACAACTTTGTGGAAAGAGTTTGGGGAAGGCCTGATTTCCTGTTTCAGCATGACAATGCCCTGTGCACAAAGCGAGGTCTATACAGAAATGGTTTGTCGAGATTGGTGTGGAAGAACTTGACTGACCTGTACAGAACCCTGACCTCAATGCCAGCGGACACCTTTTGGATGAATTGAAACGCAGACTGCGAGCCAGGCCTAATCGCCCAACATCAGTGCCTGACCTCACTAATGCTCTTGTGGCTGAATGGAAGCAAGTCCCCAACAGCAATGTTCCAACATCCAGTGGAAAGCCTTCCCAGAAGAGTGGAGGCTGTTATAGCAGCAAAGGGGGGACAAACTTCATATTAATGCCCATGATTTTGGAATGAGATGTTTGTCCACATACTTTTGGTCATGTAGTGTTCTCATAACATTGAGTCATTTACTGATAGTATATAATCAGTATGTAGTGTTTTCACAACATTGAGTCATTTACTGATAGTATATAATCAGTATGAAGAGCATGGCCTTTTTATCTGGTTCTTTGGGTTGTATTCAACCCATCTCAGATTGCTCAAGAGACGAGAAAACCTGGTTTAAAAAAACCATAAAGCAACACCTCACGAGCTCAACGCCTCCCCTATTTGACCTTGATATGTTGTTTCATTGTATTCATATGTAGGCTACGTGTGACATTTAAAATGTATGTAAGTTCTGTCCTTCAGCTGTCTATTCATGTTCTGTATTGTCATGTTTCATGTTCTGTGTGGACCCCGGGAAGAGTATCTGCTGCTATGACAACAGCTAATGGGGATCATAATACAATCCCAGGGTCACGTCTTTCAGACTTACAAACACACTTGATACCTTCCAGACACTTTGACACATGTCTTGAAAGAGTTGTCTGGGAGAATGCTGTAGGAGGTACCTGGATTATAGTATTTATTCAAAGGATATTGAGAGTGACTTCAGGGACACCCAGAGAGTTTGGTTGTCTCCTTGGATGCTGGATTGATACAAACTCAAAACCCACTTCGGTCTCCCAGAAATGTCTGTTTCTCTGATATGTGGTGAGCAAGGATGTCATGGGAACAAACCACTACAAGACTATAACAAACCACTACAAGACTACAGCAAACCACTACAAGACTATGGCAAAACCACTACAAGACTACAGCAAACCACTACAAGACTACAGCAAACCACTACAAGACTATAGCAAACCACTACAAGACTATAGCAAACCACTACAAGACTACAGCAAACCACTACAAGACTACAGCAAACCACTACAAGACTACAGCAAACCACTACAAGACTACAGCAAACCACTACAAGACTATAACAAACCACTACAAGACTACAGCAAACCACTACAAGACTATAGCAACACATCTATATACTATGCAATGTCAGAACTCAGGAGACACATATATATACTATGCAATGTCAGAACTCAGGAGACACATCTATATACTATGCAATGTGAGAACTCAGGAGACACATCTATATACTATGCAATGTGAGAACTCAGGAGACACATCTATATACTATGCAACAGAACTCAGGAGGCACATCTATATACTATGCAATGTCAAACTCAGGAGACAATCTATATACTATGCAATGTGAGAACTCAGGAGGCACATCTATATACTATGCAATGTCAAAACTCAGGAGACACATCTATATACTATGCAATGTCAAAACTCAGGAGACACATCTATATACTATGCAATGTGAGAACTCAGGAGGCACATCATATACTATGCAATGTGAGAACTCAGCAGACACATCTATATACTATGCAATGTGAGAACTCAGGAGACACATATATACTATGCAATGAGAACTCAGGAGACACAATATATACTATGCAATGTGAGAACTCAGGAGACACATATATATACTATGCAATGAGAACTCAGGAGACAAATATATACTACAATGTGAGAACTCAGGAGACAAATATACTATGCAATGTGAGAACTCAGGAGACACATATATACTATGCAATGTGAGAACTCAGGAGACACATCTATATACTATGCAATGTGAGAACTCAGGAAACTATCAAGACTATGCAATGTCAGAACTCAGGAGGCTATCTAAGACTATGCAATGTCAGAACTCAGGAGGCGCATCTATACTATGCAATGTGAGAACTCACTACTAAGACTATGCAATGTGAAACCACTAGACAAGACTATGCAATGTCAAACTCAGAGACACATCTAATACTATGCAATGTGAGAACTCAAGACACATCTATATACTATGCAATGAGAACTACAGCAAATCTATATACTATGCAATGTGAGAACTCAGGAACACACTATATATACTATGCAATGTCAAACTCAGGAGACACATATATATACTATGCAATGTCAAACTCAGGAGACACATATATAGACTATGCAATGTCAAAACTCAAGACACATCTATATACTATGCAATGTCAGAACTCAGGAGACACATACAATACTATGCAATGTCAAACTCAGGAGACACATATATATACTATGCAATGTCAGAACTCAGGAGACACATATATATACTATGCAATGTCAGAACTCAGGAGACACATCTATATACTATGCAATGTGAGAACTCAGGAGGCACATCTATATACTATGCAATGTCAAAACTCAGGAGACACATCTAATACTATGCAATGTCAAAACTCAGGAGACACATCTATATACTATGCAATGTGAGAACTCAGGAGACACATCTATATACTATGCAATGTCAGAACTCAGGAGACACATCTATATACTATGCAATGTCAGAACTCAGGAGGCACATCTATATACTATGCAATGTCAAAACTCAGGAGACACATCTATATACTATGCAATGTGAGAACTCAGGAGACACATCTATATACTATGCAATGTGAGAACTCAGGAGACACATCTATATACTATGCAATGTGAGAACTCAGGAGACACATATATATACTATGCAATGTCAGAACTCAGGAGACACATCTATATACTATGCAATGTCAGAACTCAGGAGACACATCTATATACTATGCAATGTGAGAGTCGCTCTGGATAAGAGCGTCTGCTAAATGACTTAAATGTAATGTAAATGTAACTCAGGAGGCGCATCTATATACTATGCAATGTCAGAACTCAGGAGACACATATATATACTATGCAATGTCAAAACTCAGGAGACACATATATATACTATGCAATGTCAGAACTCAGGAGACACATCTATATACTATGCAATGTCAGAACTCAGGAGACACATCTATATACTATGCAATGTGAGAACTCAGGAGACACATCTATATACTATGCAATGTCAGAACTCAGGAGACACATCTATATACTATGCAATGTGAGAACTCAGGAGACACATCTATATACTATGCAATGTCAAAACTCAGGAGACACATCTATATACTATGCAATGTGAGAACTCAGGAGACACATCTATATACTATGCAATGTGAGAACTCAGGAGACACATATATATACTATGCAATGTGAGAACTCAGGAGACACATATATATACTATGCAATGTGAGAACTCAGGAGACACATATATATACTATGCAATGTGAGAACTCAGGAGACACATCTATATACTATGCAATGTGAGAACTCAGGAGACACATCTATATACTATGCAATGTCAGAACTCAGGAGGCGCATCTATATACTATGCAATGTCAGAACTCAGGAGGCGCATCTATATACTATGCAATGTGAGAACTCAGGAGGCGCATCTATATACTATGCAATGTGAGAACTCACGAGACACATCTATATACTATGCAATGTCAGAACTCAGGAGACACATCTATATACTATGCAATGTGAGAACTCAGGAGACACATCTATATACTATGCAATGTGAGAACTCACGAGACACATCTATATACTATGCAATGTGAGAACTCAGGAGACACATATATATACTATGCAATGTCAGAACTCAGGAGACACATATATATACTATGCAATGTCAAAACTCAGGAGACACATATATATACTATGCAATGTCAAAACTCAGGAGACACATCTATATACTATGCAATGTCAGAACTCAGGAGACACATATATATACTATGCAATGTCAAAACTCAGGAGACACATATATATACTATGCAATGTCAGAACTCAGGAGACACATATATATACTATGCAATGTCAGAACTCAGGAGACACATCTATATACTATGCAATGTGAGAACTCAGGAGGCACATCTATATACTATGCAATGTCAAAACTCAGGAGACACATCTATATACTATGCAATGTCAAAACTCAGGAGACACATCTATATACTATGCAATGTGAGAACTCAGGAGACACATCTATATACTATGCAATGTCAGAACTCAGGAGACACATCTATATACTATGCAATGTCAGAACTCAGGAGGCACATCTATATACTATGCAATGTCAAAACTCAGGAGACACATCTATATACTATGCAATGTGAGAACTCAGGAGACACATCTATATACTATGCAATGTGAGAACTCAGGAGACACATCTATATACTATGCAATGTGAGAACTCAGGAGACACATATATATACTATGCAATGTCAGAACTCAGGAGACACATCTATATACTATGCAATGTCAGAACTCAGGAGACACATCTATATACTATGCAATGTGAGAGTCGCTCTGGATAAGAGCGTCTGCTAAATGACTTAAATGTAATGTAAATGTAACTCAGGAGGCGCATCTATATACTATGCAATGTCAGAACTCAGGAGACACATATATATACTATGCAATGTCAAAACTCAGGAGACACATATATATACTATGCAATGTCAGAACTCAGGAGACACATCTATATACTATGCAATGTCAGAACTCAGGAGACACATCTATATACTATGCAATGTGAGAACTCAGGAGACACATCTATATACTATGCAATGTCAGAACTCAGGAGGCGCATCTATATACTATGCAATGTCAGAGCTCCACAACCATTTTGAGAAACGCTGACTCCTTTCAAAGAGTGAAACCCACATCCTGTCATCTCTTTGAATGAAGTTCTGCCCAGGCCCTGGAGCCCTCCAGAAACAGACTGTAGTAAACAGAGAGGGTCTGCCCAGGAACTGGAGCCCTCCAGAAACAGACAGTAGTAAACAGAGAGGATCTCCCCAGGAACTGGAGCCCTCCAGAAACAGACAGTAGTAAACAGAGAGGATCTGCCCAGGAACTGGAGCCCTCCAGAAACAGACTGTAGTAAACAGAGAGGGTCTGCCCAGGAACTGGAGCCCTCCAGAAACAGACAGTAGTAAACAGAGAGGATCTGCCCAGGAACTGGAGCCCTCCAGAAACAGACAGTAGTAAACAGAGAGGGTCTCCCCAGGAACTGGAGCCCTCCAGAAACAGACAGTAGTAAACAGAGAGGATCTCCCCAGGAACTGGAGCCCTCCAGAAACAGACAGTAGTAAACAGAGAGGATCTGCCCAGGAACTGGAGCCCTCCAGAAACAGACTGTAGTAAACAGAGAGGGTCTGCCCAGGAACTGGAGCCCTCCAGAAACAGACAGTAGTAAACAGAGATGATCTGCCCAGGAACTGGAGCCCTCCAGAAACAGACAGTAGTAAACAGAGAGGGTCTCCCCAGGAACTGGAGCCCTCCAGAAACAGACAGTAGTAAACAGAGAGGGTCTCCCCAGGAACTGGAGCCCTCCAGAAACAGACAGTAGTAAACAGAGAGGGTCTGCCCGGGAACTGGAGCCCTCCAGAAACAGACAGTAGTAAACAGAGAGGGTCTGCCCGGGAACTGGAGCCCTCCAGAAACAGACTGTAGTAAACAGAGAGAGTCTCCCAGGAACTGGAGCCCTCCAGAAACAGACAGTAGTAAACAGAGAGGGTCTGCCCAGGAACTGGAGCCCTCCAGAAACAGACAGTAGTAAACAGAGAGGGTCTGCCCAGGAACTGGAGCCCTCCAGAAACAGACTGTAGTAAACAGAGAGAGTCTCCCCAGGAACTGGAGCCCTCCAGAAACAGACATCTAGTAAACAGAGAGGATCTGCCCAGGAACTGGAGCCCTCCAGAAACAGACTGTAGTAAACAGAGAGGATCTGCCCAGGAACTGGAGCCCTCCAGAAACAGACTGTAGTAAACAGAGAGGATCTCCCAGGAACTGGTGCCCTCCAGAAACAGACAGTAGTAAACAGAGAGGGTCTGCCCAGGACCTGGAGCCCTCCAGAAACAGACAGTAGTAAACAGAGAGGATCTGCCCAGGAACTGGAGCCCTCCAGAAACAGACAGTAGTAAACAGAGAGGGTCTGCCCAGGAACTGGAGCCCTCCAGAAACAGACAGTAGTAAACAGAGAGGGTCTCCCCAGGAACTGGAGCCCTCCAGAAACAGACAGTAGTAAACAGAGAGGATCTGCCCAGGACCTGGAGCCCTCCAGAAACAGACAGTAGTAAACAGAGAGGATCTGCCCAGGAACTGGAGCCCTCCAGAAACAGACAGTAGTAAACAGAGAGGATCTGCCCAGGAACTGGAGCCCTCCAGAAACAGACAGTAGTAAACAGAGAGGGTCTCCCCAGGAACTGGAGCCCTCCAGAAACAGACAGTAGTAAACAGAGAGGATCTCCCCAGGAACTGGAGCCCTCCAGAAACAGACAGTAGTAAACAGAGAGGATCTGCCCAGGAACTGGAGCCCTCCAGAAACAGACTGTAGTAAACAGAGAGGGTCTGCCCAGGAACTGGAGCCCTCCAGAAACAGACAGTAGTAAACAGAGATGATCTGCCCAGGAACTGGAGCCCTCCAGAAACAGACAGTAGTAAACAGAGAGGGTCTCCCCAGGAACTGGAGCCCTCCAGAAACAGACAGTAGTAAACAGAGAGGGTCTCCCCAGGAACTGGAGCCCTCCAGAAACAGACAGTAGTAAACAGAGAGGGTCTGCCCGGGAACTGGAGCCCTCCAGAAACAGACAGTAGTAAACAGAGAGGGTCTGCCCGGGAACTGGAGCCCTCCAGAAACAGACTGTAGTAAACAGAGAGAGTCTCCCCAGGAACTGGAGCCCTCCAGAAACAGACAGTAGTAAACAGAGAGGGTCTGCCCAGGAACTGGAGCCCTCCAGAAACAGACAGTAGTAAACAGAGAGGGTCTGCCCAGGAACTGGAGCCCTCCAGAAACAGACTGTAGTAAACAGAGAGAGTCTCCCCAGGAACTGGAGCCCTCCAGAAACAGACAGTAGTAAACAGAGAGGATCTGCCCAGGAACTGGAGCCCTCCAGAAACAGACTGTAGTAAACAGAGAGGATCTGCCCAGGAACTGGAGCCCTCCAGAAACAGACAGTAGTAAACAGAGAGGATCTGCCCAGGAACTGGAGCCCTCCAGAAACAGACTGTAGTAAACAGAGAGGGTCTGCCCAGGAACTGGAGCCCTCCAGAAACAGACAGTAGTAAACAGAGATGATCTGCCCAGGAACTGGAGCCCTCCAGAAACAGACAGTAGTAAACAGAGAGGGTCTCCCCAGGAACTGGAGCCCTCCAGAAACAGACAGTAGTAAACAGAGAGGGTCTGCCCGGGAACTGGAGCCCTCCAGAAACAGACTGTAGTAAACAGAGAGAGTCTCCCCAGGAACTGGAGCCCTCCAGAAACAGACAGTAGTAAACAGAGAGGGTCTGCCCAGGAACTGGAGCCCTCCAGAAACAGACAGTAGTAAACAGAGAGGGTCTGCCCAGGAACTGGAGCCCTCCAGAAACAGACTGTAGTAAACAGAGAGAGTCTCCCCAGGAACTGGAGCCCTCCAGAAACAGACAGTAGTAAACAGAGAGGATCTGCCCAGGAACTGGAGCCCTCCAGAAACAGACTGTAGTAAACAGAGAGGATCTGCCCAGGAACTGGAGCCCTCCAGAAACAGACTGTAGTAAACAGAGAGGATCTCCCCAGGAACTGGTGCCCTCCAGAAACAGACAGTAGTAAACAGAGAGGGTCTGCCCAGGACCTGGAGCCCTCCAGAAACAGACAGTAGTAAACAGAGAGGATCTGCCCAGGAACTGGAGCCCTCCAGAAACAGACAGTAGTAAACAGAGAGGGTCTGCCCAGGAACTGGAGCCCTCCAGAAACAGACAGTAGTAAACAGAGAGGGTCTCCCCAGGAACTGGAGCCCTCCAGAAACAGACAGTAGTAAACAGAGAGGATCTGCCCAGGACCTGGAGCCCTCCAGAAACAGACAGTAGTAAACAGAGAGGATCTGCCCAGGAACTGGAGCCCTCCAGAAACAGACAGTAGTAAACAGAGAGGATCTGCCCAGGAACTGGAGCCCTCCAGAAACAGACAGTAGTAAACAGAGAGGGTCTCCCCAGGAACTGGAGCCCTCCAGAAACAGACAGTAGTAAACAGAGAGGATCTCCCCAGGACCTGGAGCCCTCCAGAAACAGACAGTAGTAAACAGAGAGGATCTGCCCAGGAACTGGAGCCCTCCAGAAACAGACAGTAGTAAACAGAGAGGGTCTGCCCAGGAACTGGAGCCCTCCAGAAACAGACAGTAGTAAACAGAGAGGGTCTCCCAGGAACTGGAGCCCTCCAGAAACAGACAGTAGTAAACAGAGAGGATCTGCCCAGGACCTGGAGCCCTCCAGAAACAGACAGTAGTAAACAGAGAGGATCTGCCCAGGAACTGGAGCCCTCCAGAAACAGACAGTAGTAAACAGAGAGGATCTGCCCAGGAACTGGAGCCCTCCAGAAACAGACAGTAGTAAACAGAGAGGGTCTCCCCAGGAACTGGAGCCCTCCAGAAACAGACAGTAGTAAACAGAGAGGATCTCCCCAGGAACTGGAGCCCTCCAGAAACAGACAGTAGTAAACAGAGAGGATCTGCCCAGGAACTGGAGCCCTCCAGAAACAGACTGTAGTAAACAGAGAGGGTCTGCCCAGGAACTGGAGCCCTCCAGAAACAGACAGTAGTAAACAGAGATGATCTGCCCAGGAACTGGAGCCCTCCAGAAACAGACAGTAGTAAACAGAGAGGGTCTCCCCAGGAACTGGAGCCCTCCAGAAACAGACAGTAGTAAACAGAGAGGGTCTCCCCAGGAACTGGAGCCCTCCAGAAACAGACAGTAGTAAACAGAGAGGGTCTGCCCGGGAACTGGAGCCCTCCAGAAACAGACAGTAGTAAACAGAGAGGGTCTGCCCGGGAACTGGAGCCTCCAGAAACAGACTGTAGTAAACAGAGAGAGTCTCCCCAGGAACTGGAGCCCTCCAGAAACAGACAGTAGTAAACAGAGAGGGTCTGCCCAGGAACTGGAGCCCTCCAGAAACAGACAGTAGTAAACAGAGAGGATCTGCCCAGGAACTGGAGCCCTCCAGAAACAGACAGTAGTAAACAGAGAGGATCTGCCCAGGAACTGGAGCCCTCCAGAAACAGACTGTAGTAAACAGAGAGGGTCTGCCCAGGAACTGGAGCCCTCCAGAAACAGACAGTAGTAAACAGAGATGATCTGCCCAGGAACTGGAGCCCTCCAGAAACAGACAGTAGTAAACAGAGAGGGTCTCCCCAGGAACTGGAGCCCTCCAGAAACAGACAGTAGTAAACAGAGAGGGTCTCCCAGGAACTGAGCCCTCCAGAAACAGACAGTAGTAAACAGAGAGGGTCTGCCCGGGAACTGGAGCCCTCCAGAAACAGACAGTAGTAAACAGAGAGGGTCTGCCCGGGAACTGGAGCCCTCCAGAAACAGACTGTAGTAAACAGAGAGTCTCCCCAGGAACTGGAGCCCTCCAGAAACAGACAGTAGTAAACAGAGAGGGTCTGCCCAGGAACTGGAGCCCTCCAGAAACAGACAGTAGTAAACAGAGAGGGTCTGCCCAGGAACTGGAGCCCTCCAGAAACAGACTGTAGTAAACAGAGAGAGTCTCCCCAGGAACTGGAGCCCTCCAGAAACAGACAGTAGTAAACAGAGAGGATCTGCCCAGGAACTGGAGCCCTCCAGAAACAGACTGTAGTAAACAGAGAGGATCTGCCCAGGAACTGGAGCCCTCCAGAAACAGACTGTAGTAAACAGAGAGGATCTCCCCAGGAACTGGTGCCCTCCAGAAACAGACAGTAGTAAACAGAGAGGGTCTGCCCAGGACCTGGAGCCCTCCAGAAACAGACAGTAGTAAACAGAGAGGATCTGCCCAGGAACTGGAGCCCTCCAGAAACAGACAGTAGTAAACAGAGAGGGTCTGCCCAGGAACTGGAGCCCTCCAGAAACAGACAGTAGTAAACAGAGAGGGTCTCCCCAGGAACTGGAGCCCTCCAGAAACAGACAGTAGTAAACAGAGAGGATCTGCCCAGGACCTGGAGCCCTCCAGAAACAGACAGTAGTAAACAGAGATGATCTGCCCAGGAACTGGAGCCCTCCAGAAACAGACAGTAGTAAACAGAGAGGGTCTCCCCAGGACCTGGAGCCCTCCAGAAACAGACAGTAGTAAACAGAGAGGGTCTGCCCAGGAACTGGAGCCCTCCAGAAACAGACTGTAGTAAACAAAGAGGATCTGCCCAGGAACTGGAGCCCTCAAGAAACAGACAGTAGTAAACAGAGAGGGTCTCCCCAGGAACTGGAGCCCTCCAGAAACAGACAGTAGTAAACAGAGAGGATCTGCCCAGGAACTGGAGCCCTCCAGAAACAGACTGTAGTAAACAGAGAGGATCTGCCCAGGAACTGGAGCCCTCCAGAAACAGACAGTAGTAAACAGAGAGGATCTGCCCAGGAACTGGAGCCCTCCAGAAACAGACTGTAGTAAACAGAGAGGGTCTGCCCAGGAACTGGAGCCCTCCAGAAACAGACAGTAGTAAACAGAGATGATCTGCCCAGGAACTGGAGCCCTCCAGAAACAGACAGTAGTAAACAGAGAGGGTCTCCCCAGGAACTGGAGCCCTCCAGAAACAGACAGTAGTAAACAGAGAGGGTCTCCCCAGGAACTGGAGCCCTCCAGAAACAGACAGTAGTAAACAGAGAGGGTCTGCCCGGGAACTGGAGCCCTCCAGAAACAGACAGTAGTAAACAGAGAGGGTCTGCCCGGGAACTGGAGCCCTCCAGAAACAGACTGTAGTAAACAGAGAGAGTCTCCCCAGGAACTGGAGCCCTCCAGAAACAGACAGTAGTAAACAGAGAGGGTCTGCCCAGGAACTGGAGCCCTCCAGAAACAGACAGTAGTAAACAGAGAGGATCTGCCCAGGAACTGGAGCCCTCCAGAAACAGACAGTAGTAAACAGAGAGGATCTGCCCAGGAACTGGAGCCCTCCAGAAACAGACTGTAGTAAACAGAGAGGGTCTGCCCAGGAACTGGAGCCCTCCAGAAACAGACAGTAGTAAACAGAGATGATCTGCCCAGGAACTGGAGCCCTCCAGAAACAGACAGTAGTAAACAGAGAGGGTCTCCCAGGAACTGGAGCCCTCCAGAAACAGACAGTAGTAAACAGAGAGGGTCTCCCAGGAACTGGAGCCCTCCAGAAACAGACAGTAGTAAACAGAGAGGGTCTGCCCGGGAACTGGAGCCCTCCAGAAACAGACAGTAGTAAACAGAGAGGGTCTGCCCGGGAACTGGAGCCCTCCAGAAACAGACTGTAGTAAACAGAGAGAGTCTCCCCAGGAACTGGAGCCCTCCAGAAACAGACAGTAGTAAACAGAGAGGGTCTGCCCAGGAACTGGAGCCCTCCAGAAACAGACAGTAGTAAACAGAGAGGGTCTGCCCAGGAACTGGAGCCCTCCAGAAACAGACTGTAGTAAACAGAGAGAGTCTCCCCAGGAACTGGAGCCCTCCAGAAACAGACAGTAGTAAACAGAGAGGATCTGCCCAGGAACTGGAGCCCTCCAGAAACAGACTGTAGTAAACAGAGAGGATCTGCCCAGGAACTGGAGCCCTCCAGAAACAGACTGTAGTAAACAGAGAGGATCTCCCCAGGAACTGGTGCCCTCCAGAAACAGACAGTAGTAAACAGAGAGGGTCTGCCCAGGACCTGGAGCCCTCCAGAAACAGACAGTAGTAAACAGAGAGGATCTGCCCAGGAACTGGAGCCCTCCAGAAACAGACAGTAGTAAACAGAGAGGGTCTGCCCAGGAACTGGAGCCCTCCAGAAACAGACAGTAGTAAACAGAGAGGGTCTCCCCAGGAACTGGAGCCCTCCAGAAACAGACAGTAGTAAACAGAGAGGATCTGCCCAGGACCTGGAGCCCTCCAGAAACAGACAGTAGTAAACAGAGATGATCTGCCCAGGAACTGGAGCCCTCCAGAAACAGACAGTAGTAAACAGAGAGGGTCTCCCCAGGACCTGGAGCCCTCCAGAAACAGACAGTAGTAAACAGAGAGGGTCTGCCCAGGAACTGGAGCCCTCCAGAAACAGACTGTAGTAAACAAAGAGGATCTGCCCAGGAACTGGAGCCCTCAAGAAACAGACAGTGTAAACAGAGAGGGTCTCCCAGGAACTGAGCCCTCCAGAAACAGACAGTAGTAAACAGAGAGGATCTGCCCAGGAACTGGAGCCCTCCAGAAACAGACTGTAGTAAACAGAGAGGATCTGCCCAGGAACTGAGAGACACAGTGGTAATGAACTCCCCGTGTTTGAACTGAGAGACACAGTGGTAATGAACTCCCCATGTTTGAACTGAGAGACACAGTGGTAATGAACTCCCCATGTTTGAACTGAGAGACACAGTGGTAATGAACTCCCCATGTTTGAACTGAGAGACACAGTGGTAATGAACTCCCCATGTTTGAACTGAGAGACACAGTGGTAATGAACTCCCCGTGTTTGAACTGAGAGACACAGTGGTAATGAACTCCCTGTGTTTGAACTGAGAGACACAGTGGTAATGAACTCCCCGTGTTTGAACTGAGAGACACAGTGGTAATGAACTCCCCGTGTTTGAACTGAGAGACACAGTGGTAATGAACTCCCCTCCCCATGTTTGAACTGAGAGACACAGTGGTAATGAACTCCCCATGTTTGAACTGAGAGACACAGTGGTAATGAACTCCCCGTGTTTGAACTGAGAGACACAGTGGTAATGAACTTGCCATGTTTGAACTGAGCTTTCTCTGGAACCTCCTCCAGAGAGTCACAAATTCAAACGGAGCATCTTGTGATGTACCACATTCAGATATATCTAACAAGAGTCACATTGATGGTTTTGATGTGTGCGCTTTCAGTCATACTTGTGAATAAAGCTTTCCATAGCCTCACATCAATTGCACAAGGAGAGTATAGCAGGTGCTATAGGCAATCGTAGCAGTATTACTAATACATGCCAAAAATGGTTCAAATTGAGTGAGGATAGCTGCTTTTTCAATGACTGACGGACTGGCAGGAGTCTTAGAGGCAGGCCACAGTAATTACAGGTCTGCTGTGCAGTAATGGTCTCCATTTTACCTAGCGTGGTCAAACCACTTTGGTCTCTAGAGGGTCCACCTGACATTGCCCATTGTTACAGACAACGAGCATGACATTTCACCCCGACAAGCTTACAGTGTCTCTGATGCTTTCTGAAACCTTTGAAAAACAACATCTACTATGGTGGTTACAATATTTGTCATATGCAAAATGTAGGAATGTAATTTGGGCCAACGGGATCTTTAATGGTGCTGCCAACCATTGAGGCCACTTTTAGTTTGTTTGTGTCACGACTTCCGCCGAAGTTGGTGCCTCTCCTTGTTCGGGCGGCATTCGGCGGTCGACGTCACTGGCTTTCTAGCTGCCACCGATCTACTTTACTTTGTCCATTTGTTTTGTCTTGATGTCGTCTGATGTCCGCAATGTTCGTTTGATCTGTTGGGCCCACACGTCACCCTCCTCTGGTCATCCTGGTATCGGTCGGACAGTGCTCTGTCTTAGTGGGAAGTACTGGCGGCCCACTTTAGCTAAGGACGTGAGGGTTTATGTTTCCTCCTGCTCGGTGTGCGCCCAGTGCAAGGCACCTAGACACCTGCCCAGAGGGAAATTACAACCCCTACCCGTTCCACAACGGCCGTGGTCACACCTATCGGTGGATTTTGTGACGGATCTTCCTCCGTCACAAGGAAACACCACAATCCTGGTTGTTGTGGATCGGTTTTCTAAGTCCTGCCGTCTCCTTCCTTTGCCCGGTCTCCCTACGGCCCTACAGACTGCGGAGGCCCTGTTTACACACGTCTTCCGGCACTACGGGGTGCCTGAGGATATAGTGTCTGATCGGGGTCCCCAGTTCACATCGAGGGTCTGGAGGGCGTTTATAGAACGTCTGTGGGTCTCGGTCAGCCTTACCTCAGGTTTTCACCGAGAGTAATGGGCAGGTAGAGAGAGTTAACCAGGATGTGGGTAGGTTTCTGTGGTCCTATTATCAGGACCGGCGGGGGGAGTGGGCGGCTTTCATCCCCTGGGCAGAGATGGCCCAAAACTCCCTCCACCACTCCTCCACTAACCTGTCTCTGTTTCAGTGTGTACTAGATTATCAGCCGGTCCTGGTAGATGAATGGTTTCAGCGCTCGGAGGAGACATGGGACGCTGCCCATGTGCGCCTGCAACGGGCCATCAGGCGGCAGAAGGCGAGCGCCGACCGCCACCGCAGTGAGGCCCCGGTGTATGCACCAAGGGACCGACCGGGTCTGGCTCTTGACCCGAAACCTACCCCTTCGCCTGCCCTGCCGGAAGCTGGGTCCGCGGTTTGTGGGGCCATTTAAAGTCCTGAGGAGACTGAACAAGGTTTGTTATAGGTTACAGCTCCCCCTGATTACCGTATTAACCCCTCGTTCCATGTGTCTTTCCTCAGGCCGGTGGTGGCTGGATCGCTCCAGCAGTCTGAGGTGCGTGAGGTTCCTCCGACCCCTCTGGACATCGAGGGGGCCCCGGCATATACTGTGCAAGCCATCATGGACTCAAGGCGTCGGGCGAGGGGCCTTCAGTACCTCGTGGAGTGGGAGGGATACGGTCCGGAGGAGAGATGCTGGGTGCCGGTGGAGGACATCCTGGACCCTTCCTTACTGCAGGAATTTCACCGTCCCCACCCGGATCGTCCTCCAGGTTGTCCTCGAGGCCGGTGTTGGCGCGCAAGGGGGGTACTGTCACGACTTGCGCCGAAGTTAGTGCCTCTCCTTGTTCGGGCGGCGTTCGGCGGTCGACGTCACCGGCTTTCTAACTGCCACGATCTACTTTTCTTTGTCCATTTGTTTTGTCTTGATTTTACACACCTGGTTTCCATTAGGTTATAATTTATTCCCTATTTAACCCTCTGGTTCCCACAAGGTTTTGTGCGTGTTTGTTCTTTGTTGAGTGTTCGGTTGTTTGTGTAGAGCTGGATCGTTATTCCCTTGTATGGAATTAGTTTTTGCCTTATTTCGACTAAAGTACGTTTTTACTCAGTTCTGTGTCCTGCGTCTGACTCCGTCCTACCCGCTGAACACAGACACTTGACAGTTTGACCATGAGTCCATGACTATGTAGACAAACTATAATAACAGTCTTCCTTATTTGCATACTGAATTTAAAATAAATAATGAATCATGAACATACACTAATCAACTGGAAATGTTATCTGCATTTTAAATGTTTTTTTTGTTGCATTTAGTCACTGAAATATCCACACCAGTGCAGGATTCACACAATCAACAATTAGTCACTGAAATATCCACACCAGTGCAGGATTCACACAATCAACAATTAGTCACTAAAATATCCACGCCAGTGCAGGATTCACACAATCAACAATTAGTCACTGAAATATCCACGCCAGTGCAGGATTCACACAATCAACAATTAGTCACTGAAATACCCACGCCAGTGCAGGATTCACACAATCAACAATTAGTCACTGAAATACCCACGCCAGTGCAGGATCTACCTCCACTCATTCATAATTGAAAACTCTGGGCATCGAAAAGCCTCAACTAAACATTTCACATGTTCACCATGGCAACAGGCGTTGTAGCTGGAAGTTGCAATGTGCTTTATTTGAGTGAGTGAGACAACTCTGGAGTAGACGTGCCTGCAAAAAACAAGTCATGTGGGTAGTATAGAGAACTCAGTGGCTCTCGTCATGATTTATTGTATGTTTAAGTGGTCTTAGAATGAAGGACTTGTATTTTGAACTGGTCTTAGATTGAAGATCTTATATTTTTACTGGTCTTAGATTGAAGACCTTGTATTTTTAACTGGTCTTAGATTGAAGATCTTGTATTTTTAACTGGTCTTAGATTGAAGATTGTTACGGTTTTCTTCCTGGGAAGGAGAGGAGGACCAAAATGCAGCGTGGTTATGGTTGAACATCTTTAATAAAGATGATAACGTGAACAATTTACATATACAAAACAAGAAAACGTAGAAAAACCGAAACAGTCCTAACTGGTGCAAAACACAGAGACAGGAACAATCACCCACAAAATACTCAAAGAATATGGCTGCCTAAATATGGTTCCCAATCAGAGACAACGATAAACACCTGCCTCTGATTGAGAACCACTCTAGGCAACCATAGACTTACGTAGAATACTACACTGAACACAACCCCATCAATCTACAAAACCCCTAGACAAGAAAAACACATAATCACCCATGTCACACCCTGGCCTAACCACAATAATAAAGAAAACACAAAATACTAAGGCCAGGGCGTGACAAAGATCTTGTATTTTGAACTGGTCTTAGATTGAAGATCTTGTATTTTGAACTGGTCTTAGATTGAAGGTCTGGTATTTTGAACTGGTCTAAGATCTGTCAAATGAAGAATAAGTACAACTACACACTGCACACCACACGGCTTGATTTACAACAGGTACCACACTACAGTATTTGGTCTATCACAACGCTCTGAACAGTGACTTATGAAGAAATAACATAACTTACTAATACATCAGTCAGCCTGAAGTGTGTGTGTGTGTGTGTGAGATTGGGAGCCTGTGTGTGTGTGTGTGTGTGTGTGTGAGATTGGGAGCCTGTGTGTGTGTGTGTGTGTGTGTGTGTGTGTGTGGTGTGTGTGTGTGTGTGTGTGTGTGTGTGTGTGTGTGAGATTGGGAGCCTGTGTGTGTGTGTGTGTATGTGTGTGTGTGTGTGTGTGTCTGATTGTCGTAAACATTAATTTATATCACCATTTGGCCTGTCAGGATGCTTTTACTGAACCTAAAAATCATAAACACATTTACCTCATAATCAATACTTCCCAAAAATATGACACAGCAATGAGTGCTCCTTCTCCCCTGAGGTCTGGATGACAAACCCTTCCACACGACTTACCCATAATTCACTGGCTGAGCGGCACCACTGAGGCTCTGTGGTTGCCACGCGTCTCACGCTAGATTTATTAAGCACAGCCAATTAACCTTTCCTGCATTTCTAATCAACTGATCTAATGCATAATTAGTAATGAAGCCAGTCATCAAGGGACTGGTAATGGTTTGAGATTGGGAAATCATCATGTGGTATTTTGAAAAATAAAAGGTCATAAAAGTCTTGGCTTGATTTCTTGTGGCTGGACAACATATGTGACATTTGATTAACAAATTGTTAGTTGATGATGAACTTGTCAATTTATGTAACTAAATATATATATTTTTTAAACCATAGGGAGGGACGGCATTCAGCAAGAGGGGAAAATTGGTTTTGGTCCTAATGTAGAGGCTAATTGGTTTTGGTCCTAATGTAGAGGCTAATTGGTTGTGGTCCTAATGTAGAGGCTAATTGGTTTTGGTCCTAATGTAGAGGCTAATTGGTTTTGGTCCTAATGTAGAGGCTAATTGGTTTTGGTCCTAATGTAGAGGCTAATTGGTTTTGGTCCTGATGTAGAGGCTAATTGGTTTTGGTCCTGATGTAGAGGCTAATTGGTTTTGGTCCTAATGTAGAGGCTAATTGGTTTGGTCCTAATGTAGAGGCTAATTGGTTTTGGTCCTAATGTAGAGGCTAATTGGTTTTGGTCCTGATGTAGAGGCTAATTGGTTTTGGTCCTAATGTAGAGGCTAATTGGTTTTGGTCCTAATGTAGAGACTAATTGGTTTTGGTCCTGATGTAGAGGCTAATTGGTTTTGGTCCTAATGTAGAGGCTAATTGGTTTGGTCCTAATGTAGAGGCTAATTGGTTTTGGTCCTAATGTAGAGGCTAATTGGTTTTGGTCCTGATGTAGAGGCTAATTGGTTTTGGTCCTAATGTAGAGGCTAATTGGTTTGGTCCTAATGTAGAGGTTAATTGGTTTTGGTCCTAATGTAGAGGCTAATTGGTTTTGGTCCTAATGTAGAGGCTAATTGGTTTTGGTCCTAATGAAGAGGCTAATTGGTTTTGGTCCTAATGTAGAGGCTAATTGGTTTTGGTCCTAATGTAGAGGCTAATTGGTTTTGGTCCTAATGTAGAGGCTAATTGGTTTTGGTTCTGATGTAGAGGCTAATTGGTTTTGGTCCTAATGTAGAGGCTAATTGGTTTTGGTCCTGATGTAGAGGCTAATTGGTTTTGGTCCTAATGTAGAGGCTAATTGGTTTTGGTACTGATGCAGAGGCTAATTGGTTTTGGTCCTAATGTAGAGGCTAATTGGTTTTGGTCCTAATGTAGAGGCTAATTGGTTTTGGTCCTAATGTAGAGGCTAATTGGTTTTGGTCCTGATGTAGAGGCTAATTGGTTTTGGTCCTGACGTAGAGGCTAATTGGTTTTGGTCCTGATGTAGAGGCTAATTGGTTTTGGTCCTAATGTAGAGGCTAATTGGTTTTGGTCCTAATGTAGAGGCTAATTGGTTTTGGTCCTAATGTAGAGGCTAATTGGTTTTGGTCCTAATGTAGAGGCTAATTGGTTTTGGTCCTAATGTAGAGGCTAATTGGTTTTGGTCCTAATGTAGAGGCTAATTGGTTTTGGTCCTAATGTAGAGGCTAATTGGTTTTGGTCCTAATGTAGAGGCTAATTGGTTTTGGTCCTAATGTAGAGGCTAATTGGTTTTGGTCCTAATGTAGAGGCTAATTGGTTTTGGTCCTAATGTAGAGGCTAATTGGTTTTGGTCCTAATGTAGAGGCTAATTGGTTTTGGTCCTAATGTAGAGGCTAATTGGTTTTGGTCCTAATGTAGAGGCTAATAGGTTTTGGTCCTAATGTAGAGGCTAATTGGTTTTGGTCCTAATGTAGAGGCTAATTGGTTTTGGTCCTAATGTAGAGGCTAATTGGTTTTGGTCCTAATGTAGAGGCTAATTGGTTTTGGTCCTAATGTAGAGGCTAATTGGTTTTGGTCCTAATGTAGAGGCTAATTGGTTTTGGTCCTACCTAGACTGGAGGTTACAACTCCAACAAATTCACACCACAGTACTTATGTAGTAACACATGTGTTTCTTCTTGTAAAACCAAATCATTGAGGCGTACTTTGAAACTGTCCTGTTTTCAGAACAAGATACGTGTTTTGGCACAGTTATTGTCATACAGCACAGTGAGAAGTGAATTTGTCCTCCAACAGTGTCATCCATCGGGCCAAGCCTTGGCAGTAGACCAGGAAAACTATGCTGCTCCAAGTCTCCAGTTCACTCTCCATGCAATACCACCTGGGTGTTCCTACAGCACTTTGTAGAGGTTAGGGCCTCTGAGTCTTCTACTTCTCCCTCATGAAAAAGCAATGAGGTGGGGTGTTGTAAAAAGAGTCTCACTAGAGGTGCTGCACAGCAGACAGAATCTCAGAAGGACTGAATCTGGTTGTATCCAGATTCACTTTCAACCATAAAGGGGAAATCTTTGATTGCCGCATACAATGTTTTGACTTTTAAATTGATGATATTATACCTCATTGATGCCTCATGAGCTTAGTTCAATTGTCGTACCCCATCAGAACCAAGAATATAAGCTTGTTTAACGCCATTGTTTGTAAACAAAGTCATTTTAAAGTAACATTGTACTGCCTCAAAACATGGTTAAAATGAAGATGTTGGTATCATGGATGGTCAGTCCTTGCATCCATAGCTGTGTCTATGAATTTTGAAAGTGGTTATATTTCTCCATCCACATCCCTCATTGTTTTGTTATTGTTTCAACTGCAGAGTGCCCCTTTAAGTTTAACATGCTCACACTGTTCACAGGATAATGCAGTCTGACGCGACACCAGAAAACACCAGGCGCATGACACCACAATTGAGTGTCAAGATGAATATTGTTTCTAACTAAATCCCAGACGACAGTCAGAAGGGCCTATCTGAGGAATGAGAAAAGAGTGAAAAGACTGAGGGAAACAGTTTAATCTCCAGTCTAATTCTGGCTATACAGTAGATACACCATACCCTTCTATACAGTAGATATACCATACCCTACTATACAGTAGATATACCATACCCTACTATACAGTAGATATACCAATACCATACCCTACTATACAGTAGATATACCATACCCTACTATACAGTAGATACACCATACCCTACTATACAGTAGATACACCATACCCTACTATACAGTACATACACCATACCCTACTATACAGTAGATACACCATACCCTACTATACAGTAGATACACCATACCCTACTATACAGTAGATATACCATACCCTACTATACAGTAGATATACCATACCCTACTATACAGTAGATATACCATACCCTACTATATAGTAGATATACCATACCCTACTATACAGTAGATATACCATACCCTACTATACAGTAGATATACCATACCCTACTATACAGTAGATACACCATACCCTACTATACAGTAGATATACCATACCCTACTATACAGTAGATATACCATACCCTACTATACAGTAGATATACCATACCCTACTACACAGTAGATATACCATACCCTACTATACAGTAGATATACCATACCCTTCTATACAGTATATACACCATACCCTTCTATACAGTAGATACACCATACCCTACTACACAGTAGACACACCATACCCTTCTATACAGTAGATATACCCTCCCCTACTATACAGTAGATACAGTTGTGGCCAAAAGTTTTGAGAATGACACAAATATTAATTTCCACAAAGTTTGCTGCTTCAGTGTCTTTAGATATTTTTGTCAGATGTTACTATGGAATACTGAAGTGTAATTACAAGCATTTCATAAGTGTCAATTACATGAAGTTGATGCAAAGAGTCAATATTTGCAGTGTTGACCATTCTTTTTCAAGACCTCTGCAATCCGCCCTGGCATGCTGTCAATTAACTTCTGGGCCAGATCCTGAATGATAGAAGCCCATTCTTGCATAATCAATGCTTGGAGTTTGTCAGAATTTGTGGGTTTTTGTTTGTCCACCCGCCTCTTGAGGATTGACCACAAGTTCTCAATGGGATTAAGGTCTGGGGAGTTTCCTGGCCATGGACCCAAAATATCGATGTTTTGTTCCCCGAGCCACTTAGTTATCACTTTTGCCTTTTGGCAAGGTGCTCCATCATGCTGGAAAAGGCATTGTTCGTCACCAAACTGTTCCTGGATGGTTGGGAGAAGTTGCTCTCGGAGGATGTGATGGTACCATTCCTTATTCATGGCTGTGTTCTTAGACAAAATTGTGAGTGAGCCCACTCCCTTGGCTGAGAAGCAACCCCACACATGAATGGTCTCAGGATGCTTTACTGTTGGCATGACACAGGACTGATGGTAGCGCTCAACTTGTCTTCTCCGGACAAGCTTTTTTCCGGATGCCCCAAACAATCGTAAAGGGAAAATTACTTTACCCCAGTCCTCAGCAGACCAATCCCTGTACCTTTTGCAGAAAATCAGTCTGTCCCTGATGTTTTTCCTGTAGAGAAGTGGCTTCTTTGCTGCCTTTCTTGACACCAGGCCATCCTCCGAAAGTCTTCGCCTCACTGTACGTGCAGATGCACTCACACCTGCCTGCTGCCATTCCTGAGCAAGTGCTGTACTGGTGGTGCCCCGATCCTGCAGCTGAATCAACTTTAGGAGACGGTCCTGGTGCTTGCTGGGCTTTCTTGGGCGCCCTGAAGCCTTCTTCACAACAATTGAACTGCTTTCCTTGAAGTTCTTGATGATCCGATAAATGGTTGATATAGGTGCAATCTTACTGGCAGCAATATCCTTGCCTGTGAAGCCCTTTTTGTGCAAAGCAATGATGAGGGCACGTGTTTCCTTGCAGGTAACCATGGTTGACAGAGGAAGAACAATGATTCCAAGCACCACCCTCCTTTTGAAGCTTCCAGTCTGTTATTCAAACTGAATCAGCATGACAGAGTGATCTCCAGCCTTGTCCTCGTCAACACTCACACCTGTGTTTACGAGATAATCACTGACATGATGTCAGCTAGTCATTTTGTGGCAGGGCTGAAATGCAGTGGAAATGTTTTTGGGGGGATTCGGTTCATTTGCATGGCAAAGAGGGACTTTGCAATTATGATCATCTGATTACTCTTCATAACATTCTGGAGTATATGCAAATTGACATCTTACAAACTGAGGCAGTAGACTTTGTGAAAATTAATATTTGTGTCATTCTCCAAACTTTTGGCCACGACGGTACACCATACCCTACTATACAGTAGATACACCATGCCATTATATGACAAGACAATGAAAGACTATGACCAGACTATGCCAAGACTATGACCAAACTATATAAGACTATGACAAGACTATACCAGACTATGACAAGACTATACCAGACTACACCAAGACTATACCAGACTATGCCAGACTATGCCAAGACTATGACCAAACTATATAAGACTATGACAAGACTATGCCAGACTATGACAAGACTATACCAGACTACACCAAGACTATACCAGACTACACCAAGACTATACCAGACTATGCCAGACTATGCCAAGGCTATAAAAGACTATGACAAGACTATGCCAGACTATGCCAAGGCTATAAAATACTATGACAAGACTATGCCAGACTATGACAAGACTTTGCCAAGACTATGCCAGATTTTGAAAGACTATGAAAGACTATGCCAAGACTATGCTAGACTATGAAAGACTATGCCAAGACTATGACAAGACTATGACAAGACAATGACAAGACTAATGCCAAGACTATGAAAGACTATGCCAAGACTATGACAAGACTATGCCAAGACTATGACAAGACTATGAAAGACTATGCCAAGACTATGAAAGACTATGCCAAGACATTGCCAAGACTATGAAAGACTATGCCAAGACTATGACAAGACTATGACAAGACTATGCCAAGACTATGACAAGACAATGCCAAGACTATGAAAGACTATGAAAGACTATGAAAGACTATGCCAGACTATGAAAGACTATGAAAGACTATGCCAAGACTATGACAAGACAATGCCAAGACTATGAAAGACTATGAAAGACTATGCCAGACTATGCCAGACTATGAAAGACTATGAAAGACTATGCCAAGACTATGACAAGACTGTGCCAGACTATGCCAGACTATGAAAGACTATGAAAGACTATGCCAAGACTGTGCCAGACTATGCCAAAGACTATGAAAGACTATGCTAAGACTATGACAAGACTATGCCAAGACTATGACAAGACTATGAAAGACTATGAAAGACTATGATAAGACTATGACAGACTATGAAAGACTATGAAAGACTATGACAAGACTATGCCAAGACTATGACAAGACTATGATAAGACTATGACAAGACTATGCCAGACTATGAAAGACTATGAAAGACTATGACAGACTATGACTAAGACTAGACTATGACAAGACTATGACAAGACTATGACAAGACTAAGACTATGACAAGACTATGCCAGACTATGAAAGACTATGAAAGACTATGACAGACTATGAAAGACTAAGACAAGACTATGACAAGACTATGATAAGACTATGACAAGACTATGAAAGACTATGATAAGACTATGACATGAAAGACTATGAAAGACTAAGACAAGACTATGACAAGACTAAGACTAAGACTATGAAAGACTAAGACAAGACTATGACAAGACTATGCCAAGACTATGACAAAACTATGAGACTAAGATTATGACAGACTATGAAACTATGCCAGACTATATCAGACTACATGACTATATTAGACTATGACAACTATATCAAACTATGACAGACTATGTCAGACTATATCAGACTATGACAGACTATACCAGACTATGACTACTATATCAGACTAAGACTATGACAGACTATATCAGACTGTGACAGACTATATCAGACTATGACAGACTATATCAGACTATGACAGACTATATCAGACTATATTAGACTATGACAGACTATGACAGACTATATCAGACTATGACATACTATATCAAACTAAGACAGACTATATCAGACTATGACATACTATATCAGACTATATCAGAATATGACAGACTATGACAGACTATATCAGACTATGCCAGACTATAACAGACTATGAAAGACTATATCAGACTATGACAGACTATATCAGACTATGACAGACTATGACATACTATATTAGACTATGACAGACTATATTAGACTATGGCAGACTATATCAGACTATATCAAAATATGACAGACTATATTAGACTATGGCAGACTATATTAGACTATGGCAGACTATGACAGACTATATTAGACTATGGCAGACTATATCAGACTATGACAGACTATATTAGACTATGACATACTATATCAGACTATGACATACTATATCAGACTATGGCAGACTATGACAGACTATATTAGACTATGACATACTATATCAGACTATATCAGACTATGACAAGACTGTGCCAGACTATGCCAGACTATGAAAGACTATGACAGACTATGAAAGACTATATGACAAGACAAGACTATGACAAGACTATGATAAGACTATGACAAGACTATGCCAGACTATGAAAGACTATGATAAGACTATGACAGACTATGAAAGACTATGACAAGACTATGACAAGACTGTGATAAGACTATGACAAGACTATGCCAGACTATGAAAGACTATAAAAGACTATGCCAAGACTATGACAGACTATGAAAGACTAAGACAAGACTATGAAAGACTATGACAGACTATGACAAGACTATGACAAGACTAAGACAAGACTATGAAAGACTAAGACAAGACTATGACAAGACTATGCCAAGACTAAGACAAGACTATGAAAGACTAAGACAAGACTATGACAAGACTAAGACAAGACTATGAAAGACTAAGACAAGACTATGACAAGACTATGCCAAGACTATGACAAAACTATGCCAGACTATTCCAGATTATGACAGACTATGGCAGACTATGACTATATCAGACTATGACATACTATAACAGACTATATTAGACTATGACAGACTATATCAAACTATGACAGACTATGTCAGACTATATCAGACTATGACAGACTATACCAGACTATGACATACTATATCAGACTATGACTGTGACAGACTATATCAGACTGTGACAGACTATATCAGACTATGACAGACTATCAGACTATGACAGACTATATCAGACTATGACAGACTATGACAGACTATATCAGACTATGACAGACTATATTAGACTATGACAGACTATATCAGACTAAGACTACTATATCAAGACTAAGACAGACTATATCAGACTATGACATACTATGAATATGACAGACTATGACAGACTATATGACAGACTATGCCAGACTATAACAGACTATGAAAGACTATGACAAGACTATGACAGACTATGATCAGACTATGACTATATCAGACTATGACAGACTATATTAGACTATGACATACTATAGACTATGACTATGACAGACTATATTAGACCAAACTATGACAGACTATATTAGACTATGAAAGACTATATTAGACAGACTATGACAGACTATATCAGACTATGACAGACTATATTAGACTATGACATACTATATCAGACTATGACATACTATATCAGACTATGAGACTATGACAAGACTATATTAGACTATGGCAGACTATGACAGACTATATCAGACTATGACAGACTATATTAGACTATGACAGAATATGACATACTATATCAGACTATGCCAGACTATGACAGACTATATTAGACTATGGCAGACTATATTAGACTATGGCAGACTATGACAGACTATATTAGACTATGGCAGACTATATCAGACTATGACAGACTATATTAGACAAGACTATGACATACTATATCAGACTAGACATACTATATCAGACTATGGCAGACTATGACTACTATATTAGACTATGGCAGAATATGACAGACTATATCAGACTATGGCAGACTATGACAGACTATATTAGACTATATCAGACTATGACATACTATATCAGACTATGACAGACTATATCAGACTATGACATACTATATCAGACTATGACAGACTATATCAGACTATGACATACTATATCAGACTATGACAGACTATATCAGACTATGACATACTATATCAGACTATGACATACTATATCAGACTATGACAGACTATGGCAGACTATGACAGACTATATTAGACTTGGCAGACTATATCAGACTATGACATACTATAACAGACTATATTAGACTATGACAGACTATATCAAACTATGACAGACTATGTCAGACTATATCAGACTATGACAGACTATACCAGACTATGACATACTATATCAGACTATATCAGACTGTGACAGACTATATCAGACTGTGACAGACTATATCAGACTATGACAGACTATCAGACTATGACAGACTATATCAGACTATGACATACTATATCAGACTATGACAGACTATATTAGACTATGACAGACTATATCAGACTATGACATACTATATCAAACTAAGACAGACTATATCAGACTATGACATACTATATCAGAATATGACAGACTATGACAGACTATATCAGACTATAACAGACTATGAAAGACTATGACAAGACTATGACAGACTATATCAGACTATGACAGACTATATCAGACTATGACAGACTATATTAGACTATGACATACTATATCAGACTATGACATACTATATCAGACTATGGCAGACTATGACAGACTATATCAGACTATGACATACTATATCAAACTAAGACAGACTATATCAGACTATGACATACTATATCAGACTATATCAGAATATGACAGACTATGACAGACTATATCAGACTATGCCAGACTATAACAGACTATGAAAGACTATATCAGACTATGACAGACTATATCAGACTATGACAAGACTATGACATACTATATTAGACTATGACAGACTATATTAGACTATGGCAGACTATATCAGACTATTCCAGATTATGACAGACTATGACAGACTATGCCAGACTATATCAGACTATGACATACTATAACAGACTATATTAGACTATGACAGACTATATCAAACTATGACAGACTATGTCAGACTATATCAGACTATGACAGACTATACCAGACTATGACATACTATATCAGACTATATCAGACTGTGACAGACTATATCAGACTGTGACAGACTATGACAGACTATATCAGACTATGACAGACTATATCAGACTATATTAGACTATGACAGACTATGACAGACTATATCAGACTATGACATACTATATCAAACTAAGACAGACTATATCAGACTATGACATACTATATCAGACTATATCAGAATATGACAGACTATGACAGACTATATCAGACTATGCCAGACTATAACAGACTATGAAAGACTATATCAGACTATGACAGACTATATCAGACTATGACAAGACTATGACATACTATATTAGACTATGACAGACTATATTAGACTATGGCAGACTATATCAGACTATATCAAAATATGACAGACTATATTAGACTATGGCAGACTATATTAGACTATGGCAGACTATGACAGACTATATTAGACTATGGCAGACTATATCAGACTATGACAGACTATATTAGACTATGACATACTATATCAGACTATGACATACTATATCAGACTATGGCAGACTATGACAGACTATATTAGACTATGACATACTATATCAGACTATATCAGACTATGACAAGACTGTGCCAGACTATGCCAGACTATGAAAGACTATGACAGACTATGAAAGACTAAGACAAGACTATGACAAGACAAGACTATGACAAGACTGTGATAAGACTATGACAAGACTATGCCAGACTATGAAAGACTATGATAAGACTATGACAGACTATGAAAGACTATGACAAGACTAAGACAAGACTGTGATAAGACTATGACAAGACTATGCCAGACTATGAAAGACTATAAAAGACTATGCCAAGACTATGACAGACTATGAAAGACTAAGACAAGACTATGAAAGACTATGACAGACTATGACAAGACTAAGACAAGACTAAGACAAGACTATGAAAGACTAAGACAAGACTATGACAAGACTATGCCAAGACTAAGACAAGACTATGAAAGACTAAGACAAGACTATGACAAGACTAAGACAAGACTATGAAAGACTAAGACAAGACTATGACAAGACTATGCCAAGACTATGACAAAACTATGCCAGACTATTCCAGATTATGACAGACTATGAAAGACTATGACAGACTATAGACTATGACATACTATAACAGACTATATTAGACTATGACAGACTATATCAAACTATGACAGACTATGTCAGACTATATCAGACTATGACAGACTATACCAGACTATGACATACTATATCAGACTATATCAGACTGTGACAGACTATATCAGACTGTGACAGACTATATCAGACTATGACAGACTATCAGACTATGACAGACTATATCAGACTATGACATACTATATCAGACTATGACAGACTATATCAGACTATGACAGACTATATTAGACTATGACAGACTATATCAGACTATGACATACTATATCAAACTAAGACAGACTATATCAGACTATGACATACTATATCAGAATATGACAGACTATGACAGACTATATCAGACTATGCCAGACTATAACAGACTATGAAAGACTATGACAAGACTATGACAGACTATATCAGACTATGACAGACTATATCAGACTATGACAGACTATATTAGACTATGACATACTATAGCAGACTATGACATACTATATCAGACTATGGCAGACTATGACAGACTATATTAGACTATATCAAAATATGACAGACTATATTAGACTATGGCAGACTATATTAGACTATGGCAGACTATGACAGACTATATCAGACTATGACAGACTATATTAGACTATGACATACTATATCAGACTATGACATACTATATCAGACTATGGCAGACTATGACAGACTATATTAGACTATGGCAGAATATGACAGACTATATCAGACTATGACAGACTATATTAGACTATGGCAGACATACTATATCAGACTATGGCAGACTATGACAGACTATATTAGACTATGGCAGAATATGACAGACTATATTAGACTATGAGACTATGACAGACTATATTAGACTATGACAGACTATATCAGACTATGACAGACTATATTAGACTATGACATACTAGACTATGACATACTATATCAGACTATGGCAGACTATGACAGACTATATTAGACTATGGCAGAATATGACAGACTATATCAGACTATGGCAGACTATGACAGACTATATTAGACTATAGACTATGACATGACACTATATCAGACTATGACAGACTATATCAGACTATGACATACTATATCAGACTATGACAGACTATATCAGACTATGACATACTATATCAGACTATGACAGACTATATCAGACTATGACATACTATATCAGACTATGACATACTATATCAGACTATGACAGACTATGGCAGACTATGACAGACTATATTAGACTTGGCAGACTATATCAGACTATGACATACTATAACAGACTATATTAGACTATGACAGACTATATCAAACTATGACAGACTATGTCAGACTATATCAGACTATGACAGACTATACCAGACTATGACATACTATATCAGACTATATCAGACTGTGACAGACTATATCAGACTGTGACAGACTATATCAGACTATGACAGACTATCAGACTATGACAGACTATATCAGACTATGACATACTATATCAGACTATGACAGACTATATTAGACTATGACAGACTATATCAGACTATAACATACTATATCAAACTAAGACAGACTATATCAGACTATGACATACTATATCAGAACTAAACAGACTATATATCATGACTATAACAGACTATAAAGACTATGACAAGACTATGACAGACTATATCAGACTATGACAGACTATATCAGACTATGACAGACTATATTAGACTATGACATACTATATCAGACTATGACATACTATATCAGACTATGACAGACTATGACTATATCAGACTATGACATACTATATCAAACTAAGACAGACTATATCAGACTATGACAGACTATATTAGACAGACTATGACAATATCAGACTATGCCAGACTATAACAGACTATGACAGACTATATCAGACTATGACAGACTATATCAGACTATGACAACTATATCAGACTGACAGACTATATGACTATGACTATATCAGACTATGACATACTATATCAGACTATACTATGACTATGACAGACTATACTATGACAGACTATATTAGACTACTATATTAGACAGAACTATATCAAACTATATCAGACTATGACAGACTATATCAGACTATGACAGACTATATATAGACTATGACATACTATATCTATGACAGACTATGACAGACTATATCAGACTATGACATCAATCAAACTACTATGAGACTATGACACTATATCAGACTATGACAGACTATGACAGACTAAGACTATGACAAAAACTATGACAGACTATATCAGACTATGACAGACTATGACATCAGACTATGACAGACTATATTAGACTATGACATACTATATCAGACTATGACTATATATCAGACTATGGCAGACTATGACAGACTATATTAGACTATGACAGACTATATCAGACTATGACATCAGACTATGACAGACTATATCAGACTATATCAGACTATATATCAGACTATGACAGACTATATCAGACTATGACAGACTATATCAGACTATGACAGACTATATCAGACTATGACAGACTATATATATCAGACTATGACAGACTATATCAGACTATGACAGACTATATTAGACTATGACAGACTATGACAGACTATATCAGACTATGACATACTATATCAAACTAAGACAGACTATATCAGACTATGACATACTATATCAGACTATATCAGAATATGACAGACTATGACAGACTATATCAGACTATGCCAGACTATAACAGACTATGAAAGACTATATCAGACTATGACAGACTATATCAGACTATGACAAGACTATGCCAGACTATAACAGACTATGACAGACTATATCAGACTATGACAGACTATATCAGACTATGACATACTATATTAGACTATGACAGACTATATTAGACTATGGCAGACTATATCAGACTATATCAAAATATGACAGACTATATTAGACTATATTAGACTATGGCAGACTATGACAGACTATATTAGACTATGGCAGACTATATCAGACTATGACAGACTATATTAGACTATGACATACTATATCAGACTATGACATACTATATCAGACTATGGCAGACTATGACAGACTATATTATGACTCATACTATATCAGACTATATCAGACTATGACAAGACTGTGCCAGACTATGCCAGACTATGAAAGACTATGACAGACTATGAAAGACTAAGACAAGACTATGACAAGACAAGACTATGACAAGACTAAGACAAGACTGTGATAAGACTATGACAAGACTATGCCAGACTATGAAAGACTATGATAAGACTATGACAGACTATGAAAGACTAAGACAAGACTATGACAAGACTAAGACAAGACTGTGATAAGACTATGACAAGACTATGCCAGACTATGAAAGACTATAAAAGACTATGCCAAGACTATGACAGACTATGAAATACTAAGACAAGACTATGAAAGACTATGACAGACTATGACAAGACTAAGACAAGACTATGAAAGACTAAGACAAGACTATGACAAGACTATGCCAAGACTATGACAAGACTAAGACAAGACTATGAAAGACTAAGACAAGACTATGACAAGACTAAGACAAGACTATGAAAGACTATATCAGACTATGGACAGACAAGACTATGACAGACTATATCAAGACTATGACAAAACTATGCCAGACTATTCCAGATTATGACAGACTATGGCAGACTATGACAGACTATATCAGACTATGACATACTATAACAGACTATATTAGACTATGACAGACTATATCAAACTATGACAGACTATGTCAGACTATATCAGACTATGACAGACTATACCAGACTATGACATACTATATCAGACTATATCAGACTGTGACAGACTATATCAGACTGTGACAGACTATATCAGACTATGACAGACTATCAGACTATGACAGACTATATCAGACTATGACATACTATATCAGACTATGACAGACTATATCAGACTATGACAGACTATATTAGACTATGACAGACTATATCAGACTATGACATACTATATCAAACTAAGACAGACTATATCAGACTATGACATACTATATCAGACTATATCAGAATATGACAGACTATGCCAGACTATAACAGACTATGAAAGACTATGACAGACTATGACAGACTATATTAGACTATGACATACTATATCAGACTATGACATACTATATCAGACTATGGCAGACTATGACAGACTATATTAGACTATATCAAAATATGACAGACTATATTAGACTATGGCAGACTATATTAGACTATGGCAGACTATGACAGACTATATTAGACTATATCAGACTATGACAGACTATATTAGACTATGACATACTATATCAGACTATGGCAGACTATGACAGACTATATTAGACTATGACAGACTATATCAGACTATGACATACTATATCAGACTATGACATACTATATCAGACTATGGCAGACTATGACAGACTATATTAGACTATGGCAGAATATGACATACTATATCAGACTATGGCAGACTATGACAGACTATATTTGACTATGGCAGAATATGACAGACTATATTAGACTATGGCAGACTATATTAGACTATGGCAGACTATATCAGACTATGACAGACTATATTAGACTATGACATACTATATCAGACTATGACATACTATATCATACTATATCAGACTATGGCAGACTATGACAGACTATATTAGACTATGGCAGAATATGACAGACTATATCAGACTATGGCAGACTATGACAGACTATATTAGACTACGGCAGACTATATCAGACTATGACATACTATATCAGACTATGACAGACTATGACATACTATATCAGACTATGACAGACTATATCAGACTATGACATACTATATCAGACTATGACAGACTATATCAGACTATGACATACTATATCAGACTATGACATACTATATCAGACTATGACAGACTATATCAGACTATGGCAGACTATGACAGACTATATTAGACTTGGCAGACTATATCAGACTATGACAGACTATGGCAGACTATATCAGACTATGACATACTATATCAGACTATGACATACTATATCAGACTATATCAGACTATGGCAGACTATATCAGACTATGACAGACTATATCAGACTGTGACAGACTATATCAGACTATACAGACTATATCAGACTATGACAGACTATATCAGGCTATGACATACTATATCAGACTATGACATACTATATCAGACTATGGCAGACTATGACAGACTATATTAGACTATGGCAGACTAGAGACACACTAAGAGACAAATCAACAGACACCATCCATGCTGCATAGGAAGGCCAACACAGCAGTCTGTCCTGAAGCAAACCAAGGTTCCCTCTGTGCAGTAGGAAGGGTGCGTCACTTGAGTGGGTTGAGTCACAGACGTGATCTTCCGGTCCGGGTTGGAGCCCCCCTCGGGTTTGTGCCGTGGGTGAGATCTTCGTGGGCAATACTCGGCCTTGTCTCAGGGTAGTCGGTTGGTGGTTGAAGATATCCCTCTGGTGGTGTGGGGGCTGTGCTTTGGCAAAGTGGATGGGGTTATATCCTTCCTGTTTGGCCCTGTCCGGGGATATCGTCGGGGATAGTGTCTCCCGACCCCTCCTTTCTCACCCTCTAGTTTTTATGCTGCAATAGTTTTTGTTGAGGGGCTAGGGGTAGTCTGTTATATCTTCAGTATTTATCCTGTCTAATCCTGTGTCCTATGTGAATTTAGGTATGCTCCCTCTAATTCTCTCTCTCTCTTTACCTCTCTCTTTCTCTCTGAGGACCTAAGCCCTAGGACCATGCCTCAGGACTACCTGTCCTGATGACTCCTTGCTGTCCCCAGTCCACTTGGTCGTGCTGCTGCCCAGTTTCAACTGTTCTGCCTGCGGCTATGGAACCCTGACCTGTTCACTGGACGTGCTACCTGTCCCAGACCTGCTGTTTTTGACTCGCTCTCTACCGCACCTGCTGTCTCTAACTCTGAATGATCGGCTATGAAAAGACAACTGACATTTACTCCTGAGGTGCTGACCTGTTTCACCCTCTACAACCATTGTGATTATTATTATCAGACTCTGCTGGTCATCTATGAACGTTTGAACATCTTGGCCATGTTCTATTATAGTCTCCACCCGGCACAGCCAGAAGAGGACTGGCCACCCCTCATAGCCTGGTTCCTCTCTAGGTTTCTTCCTAGGTTCCCGCCTTTCTAGGGAGTTTTTCCTAGCCACCAGGCTTCTACATCTGCATTGCTTGTTGTTTGGGCTTTTAGGCTGGGTTTCTGTACAGCACTTTGTGACATCGGCTGGTGTAAAAAGGGCTTTATATATACATTTGATTGATTGTCTCCTCTGGGCAGTAGTCTCCTCTGGGCAGTAGTCTCCTCTGGGGAGTAGTCTCCTCTGGGCAGTAGTCTTCTCTGGGGAGTAGTCTCAGATATCCCAGACCTTAGAGCAACGTAAACTAGGCAACAGCTGGAGCGTTGGTACATCGCCGGAAGCAACCAGACGATATGGGCAGAGACAGAAGGATCTACTAATACTCTGTCTGTTTAGTCTGTTCATCATTAGCCAAGGGATAGTCAATGCAGACTGCTCATCATTAGCCAAGGGATAGTCTATGCAGACTGCTCATCATTAGCCAAGGGATAGTCTATGCAGACTGCTCATCATTAGCCAAGGGATAGTCTATGCAGACTGCTCATCATTAGCCAAGGGATAGTCTATGCAGACTGCTCATCATTAGCCAAGGGATAGTCTATGCAGACTGCTCATCATTAGCCAATGGATAGTCTATGCAGACTGCTCATCATTAGCCAAGGGATAGTCTATGCAGACTGCTCATCATTAGCCAAGGGATAGTCTATGCAGACTGCTCATCATTATCCAAGGGATAGTCTATGCAGTCTGCTCATCATTAGCCAAGGGATAGTCTATGCAGTCTGCTCATCATTAGCCAAGGGATAGTCTATGCCAGGTGTCAAACTCAAGGCTCATTCAATCCGGCCTGCGGAACAATGTTGTAGAAATCATAATATACCTATATTTATAGCCTCTTCACTCTGTCCAGCTTGCTAACAGTCATAGAAACGAAAGCTAGACAGTCAGGGAGCATACATTTGTATTTTGTGTTTTTGACAGCGAGGAAATATAACATTTTAAATGCGGTCCACCGGACCTCGGGGAAGAAGGAATGTGCTCCTGTGGAGAAAATTTGTTTGACACCCCTGGTCTATGCAGACAGCTCATCAAGAGAAGGCTTGATTTACTTTGTTGATATGGCAGTATGCACCCCGCTAGAGGCTATACTGATTACTCTGCATATTAATTTGGTCAGTGCATTTATCCAGCCTTTCTCTTTTGTCTATGAGGAGGATGGAGGCTGATGGCACTGGGGAAAAGCTGGCAGAGAAAGTACTTTTCTGTAGAAGTATCTTATATCACTTATAACTGCTTCCCTGTGGTCCTAGGTCTGAAGGAAACATGCTTCACTGTGATTGCTAACTGCTTCCCTGTGCTCCTAGGTCTGAAGGAAACATGCTTCACGGTGACTGCTAACTGCTTCCCTGTGCTCCTAGGTCTGAAGGAAACATGCTTCACGGTGACTGCTAACTGCTTCCCTGTGCTCCTAGGTCTGAAGGAAACATGCTTCCCTGTGCTCCTAGGTCTGAAGGAAACATGCTTCACGGTGACTGCTAACTGCTTCCCTGTGCTCCTAGGTCTGAAGGAAACATGCTTCACAGTGATGCTAACGGCTTCCCTGTGCTCCTAGGTCTGAAGGAAACATGCTTCACAGTGACTGCTAACTGCTTCCCTGTGCTCCTAGGTCTGAAGGAAACATGCTTCACAGTGATTGCTAACGGCTTCCCTGTGCTCCTAGGTCTGAAGGAAACATGCTTCACAGTGATTGCTAACTGCTTCCCTGTGCTCCTAGGTCTGAAGGAAACATGCTTCACAGTGATTGCTAACCATTATCTTCCCCTGTGCTCCTAGGTCTGAAGGAAACATGCTTCACATTGATTGCTAACGGCTTCCCTGTGCTCCTAGGTCTGAGAGAAACATGATTGCCAAAGAAAACGTATTTGTTGTATGTTTGTCAGCAAAACCATTATCCTAAAATCATTAAATATTCATATTATTCCTGTGCTTGCTAATTTTGCCAAGTGTGATTAATATTTGGTTTGGTTTAGTTCCATCACAGACTTCAAACTGTCTGATGTGTGTTTTATGTGTGCTGCTGATAACTGCACAGTGAGATAATATTTGGTTGGCTGTATACCTCAGGACCCTAAGCAGGAAGAAAATGCACACGAATGACAAATGAAAGTCAAACCCAATTAGTTAAGTTCAGTTCTTTGAACACAACTCTTGCAAAGCACAAAACCTGAGGTTACCCCCTCCTGTAGGTGTTCCACAAAGCACTGAACTGAGGTTAACCCCTCCTGTAGGTGATCCACAAAGCACTGAACTGAGGTTACCCCTCCTGTAGGTGATCCACAAAGCACTGAACTGAGGTTAACCCCTCCTGTAGGTGATCCACAAAGCACTGAACTGAGGTTACCCCCTCCTGTAGGTGATCCACAAAGCACTAGGTGATCCACAAAGCACTGAACTGAGGTTAACCCCTCCTGTGAACTGAGGTGATCCACAAAGCACTGAACTGAGGTTAACCCCTCCTGTAGGTGATCCACAAAGCACTGAACTGAGGTTACCCCCTCCTGTAGGTGATCCACAAAGCACTGAACTGAGGTTAACCCCTCCTGTAGGTGATCCACAAAGCACTGAACTGAGGTTACCCCCTCCTGTAGGTGATCCACAAAGCACTGAACTGAGGTTAACCCCTCCTGTAGGTGACCCACAATGTATTCAGCTCCTGTAACACACATGTTCAAAGAGCCCAAGACAGACAAACAATTCAGCCTTTTCCATATTCTAAAAATATACTGTTTCACTCAAACTCTGTTTATGGTCTTTCAAGACGGAGTAGCTCTTGCAGTGGACATGGACATACTGTATAGACATTTAAAAAATAATACAATTTCTGAATAAAGGATTGCTAACAAATCCATTTATGTAATACATTGTCAAAACAGGAATTTCTTCACAATTTTCAAGCAGTGACGTGCCCATCACAATCTGTATTTCTAACAGCATTAGCTAAGCAACACAGAGGGGATCTTCTGAATGCAGTGGTATATTTTCAGCACACACAGCAGACAAGACGAGGGAAGTCAGTAGGGCTTATGGAGAAGCATCTTGTAAGAACTCCCCGCTGGTGTGTGATGATGAACAGGGATGAGAGCAGGAGAGTGGCGGCGCCCACAGAGGTGGGATCCACAGGCACCGTCTGTCTGATGTTACTGGAGGCGGCGTGGCACACGCAGGCCAGGGTGGAATTCCATGATGGAAATGAAAGGAAGCAGCGCTGGCAGGAGCGCTGGGACTTCCATTTTGCCACTACACAGGGGAGTGTCCTCAGGAGACGACTGGCTGTGAGGTTGACTGACAGTCAGCCCTATGTGTTGGGCGCGTGTGTAATGTTTCATTTATCACCTGGGAGATCTGGTAGGAGATCAGTTAACGTAGATCAAAACAGTCCTGATCTACACGTTCTGTGGAGCAAACTAAAACTAACTTCTAAAACATATCAGGCTAGTGTTGAAAGTCTAATGCAGAGGAGAAACCAGATTCTCTCTAGTCTAAATAAATAATGATTCCAGGCTGGCAGAAGCATATCCTCAGAAGAATATCAAGGCTGTACTTTATCTCATTGTCAATTTAGACACATTCTACATCCCTACTTACTGTAGAACAAAGCCTGGTCTGATATCCAGCACCAGTCAAAAGTGTGGACACACCTACCCATTCAAGTGTTTTTATTTATTTATACTATTTTATACATTGTAGAATGATAGTGGAGCCATCGAAACTATGAAATAACACATGGAATAATGTAGTAACCAAAAAAAGTGTTAAACAAATCAAAATATATTTTATATTTGAGATTCTTCAAAGTAGTCACCCTTTGCCTTGATGACAGCTTTGCACACTTTTGGCATTCTCTCAACCACCTTCATGAGGTAGTCACCTGGAATGCATTTCAATGAATGCGTTTGAGCCAATCAGTTGTGTTGTGACAAGGTACGGTTGGTATACAGAAGATAGCCCTATTTGGTGAAAGACCAAGTCCATATTATGGCAAGAACAGCTCAAATAAACAAAGAGAAACAACAGTCCATCATCGACTTTAAGATATCAAGGTCAGTCAATGGAACATTTCAAGAACTTTGAAAGTTTCTTCAAGTGCACTCGCAAAAACCATCAATCGCTGTGATGAAAGTACCCCTCATGAAGACCGCCACAGCAAAGGAAGACCCAGAGTTACCTCTGCTGCAGAGGATATGTTCATTAGAGTTAACAGCACCTCAGATTGTAGCCTAAATAAATGCTTCACAGAGTTCAAGTAACAGATACATCTCCACATCAACTGTTCAGAGGAGACTGCGTGAATCAGGACATCATGGTGTTGGGGTGCTTTGCTGGTGACACTGTCAGGGATTTATTAGAATTCAAGGCACACTTAACCAGCAAGGCACACTTAACCAGAATTTAAAATAACTACCTCATCTCTGTAACTCTCACATACAATTATCTGTAAGGTCGCTCAGTGAATTTCAAACACAGATTCAACCACAAAGACCAGGGAGGTTTTCCAATGCCAAGCAAAGAAGGGCACCTATTGGTAGATTGGTCAACAACAACAAAATAACAGACATTGAAAATCCCTTTGAGAATGGTGAAGTTATTAATTACACTTTGGATGGTGTATCAATACACCCAGTCACTACAAAGATACAGGCATCCTTCCTAACTCAATTACCGGAGAGGAAGGAAACCGCTCAGGGATTTCACAAAGATGCCAATGGTGACTTTAAAACAGTTACAGAGTTTAATGGCTGTGATAGGAGAACACTGAGGATGGATCAACAACATTGTAGTTACTCCACTATACTAACCTAAATGACAGTGTGAAATGAAGGAAGATATAAACATATTCCAAAACATGCTTCCTGTTTCCAATAAGTCACTAAAAGTAAAGCTGACAAAACAATTGGCAAAGGAATTATGTCCTGAATACAAAGTGTTATGTTTAGAGCAAATCCAACACATCACTGAGTGCCTCTCTTCATATGTTCAATCATAGTGGTGGCTGCATCATGTTATGGGTATGCAAGGACAAGGAGGTTTTTTTCATGATAAAAAGAAACGAAATGGAGCTAAACACTGGCAAAATCCTTAAAGTAAACCTGGTTCAGTCTGCTTTCAACAGACACTGGGAGACAAATTCACCTTTCAGCAGGACAATAACCTCAAACACAAGGCCAAATATACACTGGAGTTGCTATATTCCTGAGTGGCCGAGTTACAGTTATGACTTAAATCAGCTTGAAAATCTGTCAAGACTTGAAAATGGCTGACTAGCAATGATGAACAACCAACTTGCAAATATTGTACAATCCAGGTGTGCAACGCTCTTAGAGCACCAAAGGTGTATTGTCTCAGGGGTGTGAATACGTATGTAAATGAGATATTTCTGTATTTCATTTTCAATAGATTTGCTAAAATATCTGAAAACATGTTTTCACTTTGTCATTATGGGGTATTGTGTGTAGAATTCAGGCTGTAACAACAAAATGTGGAATATATGCCACTCCAAATTGAGCTCAGGTGCACCCAATTTCCTTTGATTATCCTTGAGATGTCACTACAACTTGATTGGAGTCCACCTGTGGCCAATTCAATTGTTTGGACATAATTTAGAAAACACTTCTAGAGTGTTGAAAGTTTCCAAGAGCACAGTGGTCTCCATCATTGGTAAATGGAAACAAAATATGGAACTACCCAGAGTGTGGCCAGATGGAAGCCACTCCTGAGAAAAGGCACATGACAGCACGCCTGGAGTTTACAAAAAGACACGTGAAAGATTCAGAGCAAAAACTTTAAAAAATGACTCTTTGGCCTGAATGCAAAATGCTGTGTCTGGAGAAAATCAGGCACAGCTCATCAACCCATCCCTACTGTGAAGTATGGTGGTGGCAGCATCATGCTATGGGGATGCTTTCCAGCTGCAGGGACAGGGAGTCTGGTAAGGATAGAGGGAACAATGAATGGAACCAAATACAAGCAAATCATTGATGAGAACATTGATAAGAACAAGATTCACATTCCAACAGGAAAATGACCCCAAGCATACAGTCAAAGCAACGCTAGAATGGATTCAGAACAAGAATGTGAAAGTCCTTTAGTGGCCCAGCCAAAGCCCAGACTTGAATCCCATGGAAAATCTGTGGAAAAACTTGAAGATTGCTCTTCAAGGCCAATCCCCATCTAACTTAATTAACAGAGATTGAAAAAATCTGCAAGGAAGAATGGGAGAAAATCCCCAAATCCAGATGTGCAAAGCTGATCCAGACATCCCCAAGACGACCAAAAGCAGATCCATACATCCCTAAGACAACTCAAAGCTGATCCAGACATCCAAGATGACTCAAAGCTGATCCATACATCCCTAAGACAACTCAAAGCTGATCCAGACATCCAAGATGACTCAAAGCTGATCCAGACATCCCTAAGACAACTCAAAGCTGATCCAGACATCCCTAAGACAACTCAAAGCTGATCCAAACATCCCCAAAGTGACTCAAAGCTGGTCCAGACATACCCTAGACGACTCAAAGCTGATCCAGACATACCCTAGACAACTCAAAGCTGATCCAGACATACCCTAGACAACTCAAAGCTGATCCAGACAAACCCAAGACGACTCAAAGCTGTAATAGCCACCAAAGGTGCTTCTACAAAGTATTGACTCAGGGGTGTGAATACTTATTGAAAATGAAACACAGATTTAATTTACATAGTGTGAATGTACTAAGATTTCTAAAAACATGTTTTCACTTTGTCGTTATGGAGTATTTTATGTATTTTTATGAATGGTTTATGTCTATGTGTTGGGCTTTTATGAATGGTTTATGTCTATATGTTGGGCTTTTATGAATGGTTTATGTCTATGTGTTGGGCTTTTATGAATGGTTTATGTCTATGTGTTGGGCTTTTATGAATGGTTTATGTCTATGTGTTGGGCTTTTATGAATGGTTTATTTCTATGTGTTGGGCTTTTATGAATGGTTTATGTCTATGTGTTGGGCTTTTATGAATGGTTTATGTCTATGTGTTGGGCTTTTATGAATGGTTTATGTCTATGTGTTGGGCTTTTATGAATGGTTTATTTCTATGTGTTGGGCTTTTATGAATGGTTTATGTCTATGTGTTGGGCTTTTATGAATGGTTTATTTCTATGTGTTGGGCTGGAGCTCAGATTATTCTTTACAGAGTCAAGTATATTTGTCCAGGTCTCAATTGTTCCCTGATTTGCACCATTTATTCCTGCTGTCGCTAATTATAATGTAGTAACTTCTAATAGTAACTGTAGCCCTTGGCGAATTGGGAGTCAGGTGATTGCCATCTAAGAGTCAGCAGTAATCATCTCTGATTAATTGATTCAAGGAGCTATTATCGTTAAGTAACAGATGCAAAGCATTGGAATATTTACATGAATGTACATGAAAATGAATTGAATCACTTTGCCCCAGACGCATTTAACTGCAGGGCACTCCCACATCATATGGAGGAATGTGTCTACCTGATTTAGGGGACACAGTGAACAGTTGGGGAGTTCTGGCCAATTTCATCAAAAAACCTTTTCTTGGTGTCAAATACAGTCTGTATAAGTGTATACATTTATGGTTCGGATTATGGGATGCCAAGATCATCTTTTTACATATTCTGTTCCAGTTAAAGGGTTGTTCAGATTCAATAAGATCTGTGTACCATACTTTAATGGCTAGCTCAGAATAAGAGCATTCCAAAAGGGAGATCTTTTCTTTGGGAGCCCAGATCATTTATTTATAAATCACATCATTGGATGGTTTGCACATTGTATTTCCCAAGGGACTCTGGGCCAGCATTGCTGACGTACGTTGTAAATATAAAATAATAATCTGCCTGGTAATGTGTACAGTATGTCTTTCAAATCCTGGAATGTTCTCAAACCATTACTGTCCATGATTTCAGCAAGGGGTACAGGATTCCACATTTGGACCATTGGGGATGGGAGGGGGCATGACATTTTGATTCCCAGTGCAAAATTTAAATTGGCCACCAAAATGCTCCAGATCACATGGCATGACATTTTGATTCCCAGTAACAATGTTTTTAAATTTTACATCAAATTTAAATTGTGTGGGCAATAATAGGACCAAAATGTAGTTTACTGTTTAAGGGATATATCAGTGGAGACCACTTCTTCCAGGGCAATAGGAGACACCACATTACATTGTTTAAGGGATATATCAGTGGAGACCACTTCTTCCAGGGCAATAGGAGACTCCATATTACATTGTTTAAGGGATATATCAGTGGAGACCACCTCTTCCAGGGCAATAGGAGACTCCATATTACATTGTTTAAGGGATATATCAGTGGAGACCACCTCTTCCAGGGCAATAGGAGACTCCATATTACATTGTTTAAGGGATATATCAGTGGAGACCACCTCTTCCAGGACAATAGGAGACACCATATTACATTGGTTAAGGGATATATCAGTGGAGACCACCTCTTCCAGGGCAATAGGAGACACCACATTTCTCACTGTACTCAGCCAGGGGGCAGAATAATCATGTCTAAACCAGTTTATGATGGGGTGAAATACTTGTGCCTGGAAATACAATGTAAAGTTTGATACCGATCGTCCTCGCTCTTCCCCTCTTTGTATGTTTGTTCATTTGTATCCGGGATCACTTACCTTTCTCTCATATATATATATATATCTCCTGAGTGGCGCAGTGGTCTAAGGCAATGCATCTCAGTGCAAGACGCATCACTAGAGTCCCTGGTTCGATTCCATGCTGTATCACACCCAGCCATGATAGAGTCCCATAGGGCGGCGCACAGCGTGGTCTGGGTTTGGCCGTCATTGTAAATAAGAATTTGTTCTTAATTGACTTGCCTAGTTAAATAAAGTCTCAATTAAAAATACACACTTTCAAACCACATTATGGATTTCATCCCAATAGCCAGAAGGGGGAAACAATTGGGATTCCATTGGTAGAGATGGAGTCTTCCCTCAGGGCTGACAGAGGCAGTAGGGCAGATTTGGTTAGATTTATTTAGTTGAGATGGAGCTGAATTTGTCTATGATCTTCAAAGCTCTTGGGAGGAATTAGGATACACCGTCTAGATAAAGTAAGATATCGTCAGCGTATAATGATATGCTATGATCCGTAGATTTGAGATATTGGTGTAAATTTTGGATTGTAGAATTGCCTGGGCCAGGGTCTCCCTAGACAAAAACAGTAGAAGTGAGATGGGATCACCTTGCCTGCTACTTCTAGGGTATGAATACTTTCTGAAGGCACTGTCTAAGACGAATATATGATTTTCTCCAACAAAAATCAGGGAGAGGGTATCAACACTTCTAATTCGGGTGAACCTAACATTTAATCTGCTATGCTGAACAGTCAAGCAGAGGTTGGTTACCCTCAGTAATCACTCTAAATAAAATCCCAGTACTTAAAACATATAGAATGCTAGATCTAGACAAACAAGGACACAGCAGTGATCTGAGATTCAGCACCATGGACCACGGCAGAATCAAAATCCTGGAATTGGAGGTTCTGCACAAGATGAACCTGGACAGCGACTATGCAATGGACTGGTAGAACACATTGGATAAAGGAAGGAAGACAAATCCAGGAAGACAGTGGGCTGAATTGGAAGACTCCCGCACCAACTATCTTCTATGCAACTTCCTTTGTCTCAGAGCAAGTATTAACCAATCCCAGCACACATTTACATTTCATAATACAATTGAGAAGAAAAAAAAAGTTTGCACACTTTAACATGAATCCTCATCCTTATTGAGCAGACATGACTAATGTTTTGCTATATTATGTGAAACGTCTGTTCAGACAGGAGTTTGCGCGATATGACACACCAACCCCCCCCAGAGGTCTAATTCTTTCAGATTACATTGAATGCTCAAGAGAGAGAATAGACACTTAACAATCTTGTAATAGTTCAGATGGTAGTGATACAGACTGTCTGGTCAGAGTAAGACCACAGTCACCTTTAACAGCTCAAATGTTTCTTTGACACCCATTTTAACATGAGACAGGCTCCTCATGTTGCTCTACAACTGCACGTCAATACGAGAGGCCAATACAACTGGCGTTATTGTGGAAAGCATAATCTTTAAAAAGAGATTTACTTATACCACAAAGAATTTTAAAAAAGGAGCTACACGTCATTTGTGAGGCCAGCAAATCTCATCAATTAAAGTCTGTGGCTGTAGCACAATGGGTTAGTGTGTGGCTCAGGCCCTGTCAATTTGACAACAGCCAGTCTGTCTTTTAAGGACCAATAAGAGGTTTTGGGGTAAAATATTGTATAACATCATTCTACTATTACTGTAGATAGAGTATATTAAAATACATTGACATTTCTAATGCTTGTTTGCAGGACATAAAATGCAGTTTTTGGTACAAAAGCCACTGTGGCAGGAATATTTATTATTATTATTTTTAAATCTACCAGCCACATTTTTTTTACCAGACAAAATATTTTTTCCACAAATAACACCAACAGAACACAAAAAACAGATGAGCATGCTTTGTAATGTTTCTAAAACAATAAGTGTATTACTAGTAAGAAGTAAATTGGTATATTGATTAATTAAATTTTTAACCACAATATCAGAGACAAAAATGTTCACCTGCACCTTTAAGGGAGGGAGGTTACCGTGGCAACGCAAATCAGTATTGTTTCTGCCTGTGAGATTGACTAGTAGAAGCGTGGTCTTCTCTTCCCAAGCAGTTGAAACTCAAACATAGAAAAACAACCTAGTTTGTGAACAAAACAATGTAAATAGCCAAGAAACACAAGGACAGAGTTTCACTTCAGTAGACTTTGTTTTCAAGTAAATTAGACCAACTTTTATGCCTGTGCACAGCGCTTCTAAAAATGTAATCTTTCACTCAGCTCTTCATGTGCGCACAGTCCCCCAGCCAGGCTGTGTGGCAGAGCGAGGTGGAACAGGCTATATATTACCAGCTATGAAACAAAAACGGCAGAAATATTTTGAAAACAGCAAGTGCAGCATATATGTCACTATAAATGTGATCAAACTTGACTTCTTATATTCACAAATGCGAGTGAAATACTTGCACTGTGAAGTCCTGACCACCCGGCAACATGGCTGGGGAAAAATCCACATTTGGCAGGTGTTCATTTTAGGCCCTGATTGTTTGCCTCCATTTATTGGGATGGTTGGACATCGTAGTAATGGTTCTCTTCAATGGGTGGTGCTGAAGGATCCATTCCACTCTGCTTCATTTGGACAGCGATGTCAAATAGGTAGTCATAACATTCACACCTGGAACAAGACACGTGGATAATCCACTACCACACAAACCTCTAGAAAGCACCAATGATGCATTTAAAAACAGTGATACATTCAGTCTAAATGACACATTCACAGTAATACTTCTACAAACATTACTTTTAGACTATTTCTAATTATTCACTTCTATAAAACATTGTGTTACTTCAATCATTCATTAACTCACATGGTCTTGGCTTTCTCCCAGGACTCCCCCCACACGTAGACTCCGTGGCGCCGGACGAGGACCGCACAGGAGTCTGGGTACTGCTCCATGGCCAGCGCCATGCGCTCCTTCAGGTCCCGCTCCTCCGGGGTGTTCTCAATGATGGGGACCACCAGGGTTTCATCATATCTACACACACACACATCAACGTCAGTGTGTGAGCAGAATGCATAGTCAATAGGGCCACTATCTAAAATCAAGTGTCAGTTTCCCCTGAATGAAAATGTGCCAGAATTGACAGGAGTTACAAGGTAACATCTGGATTCCCACATTCATTTCCATAAACTGCCGGGGCTGGACTGTTTCAGTACAGACATTCACACTGTAGCACATTGGCAGGTAGCTTAGTGATTAGAGTGTTGGGCCAGTAACCGTAAGATTGCTGGATCGAATCCCTGGGCTGACAAGGTAAAAATCTGTCATTCTGCCCCTGAGCAAGGCAGTTAACCCACTGTTCCCTGGGTGCCGAAGCCGTGGATGTTGATTAAGGCAGACCTCTGCACATCTGATTCAGAGGGGTTGGGTTAAATGTGGAAGACACATTTCAGTTGAATACATTCATTTGGACAACTGACTAGGAAATCCCCTTTCCCATTGAGCACTTAAACGGCCGTCGTTGGCGCTGGAGGTGCCCTCGCAACCTGCCCGCCCGTAGTTGGTGCTGGAGGTATCCTCGCAACCTGCCCACCCGTAGTTGGTGCTGGAGGTGTCCTAGCAACCTGCCCACCCGTAGTTGGTGCTGGAGGTGTCCTAGCAACCTGCCCGCCCGTAGTTGGTGCCGGAGGTGTCCTAGCAACCTGCCCGCCCGTAGTTGGTGCCGGAGGTGTCCTCGCCACGTGCCCACCTGTAGTTGGTTCTGGAGGTGTCCTAGCCATGTGCCCACCTGTAGTTGGTTCTGGAGGTGTCCTAGCCATGTGCCCACCTGTAGTTGGTTCTGGAGGTGTCCTAGCCATGTGCCCACCTGTAGTTGGTTCTGGAGGTGTCCTAGCCATGTGCCTACCTGTAGTTGGTGCTGGAGGTGTCCTAGCCATGTGCCTACCTGTAGTTGGTTCTGGAGGTGTCCTAGCCATGTGCCTACCTGTAGTTGGTTCTGGAGGTGTCCTAGCCATGTGCCTACCTGTAGTTGGTTCTGGAGGTGTCCTAGCCATGTGCCTACCTGTAGTTGGTTCTGGAGGTATCCTAGCCATGTGCCTACCTGTAGTTGGTTCTGGAGGTGTCCTAGCCATGTGCCTACCTGTAGTTGGGTCTGGAGGTGTCCTAGCCATGTGCCCACCTGTAGTTGGTTCTGGAGGTGCCCTTGCGGATTCCCTTTATCATCTCCTGGTGAGTTATGCGGAACTCCTTGCCAGGATAAAACAGAGTTGCCATGACGGCAGCCTTGGAGTGGGTGTGGATGACGGCCTGCGCCGCTGAGGAACAGGAGGGAGACAGTTAGCATGTTGGCCTATTCCCAGGTCTGTGAATAAAGCTCAACCCTCATAGACTATCATTCATTAACAGAGAGAGCTCACCCCTCATAGTGTATCATTCATTAACAGAGAGCTCACCTCTCAGTGTATCAATCATGGACAGAGAGAAGACACCTCTCATAGTGTAGCATTCATTAACAGAGAGAGCTCAACCCTCATAATGTATCATTCAGAGAGCTCACCTCTCAGTGTATCAATCATGGACAGAGAGAAGTCACCTCTCATAGTGTATGATTCATGAACAGAGAGCTCACCTCTCATAGTGAAGGCATTCATGAACAGAGGAGTGCACTGGCTCTTCTTCAGGTTCTTCCAGGGGGGTGGAGAGCTGATGTCTCTCTCCTCCACATCACAGACAAACATGTCATCTGGCTACAGGGTGCAACACACACATAAAAAACACATCTCCAGAAACTGTCAAACTAAGTAGTCCAAGTTGGCTCTGATGATATGAAGGCAAAACACCAGCCCTGCTCACCTGTAGTCTCTATGATGATATGAAGGTAAAACACCAGCCCTGCTCACCTGTAGTCTCTATGATGATATGAAGGTAAAACACCAGCCCTGCTCACCTGTAGTCTCTATGATGATATGAAGGTAAAACACCAGCCCTGCTCACCTGTAGTCTCTCCTTCTGCACTCCAGACGGGGCAATGTAGATCTGATCTCTAGGTACAACAAAATGGGGAGATGAATGTTCATTAGCTAGCATGCATATTCTCTCTAACTAAAGACCAAGTCACGTATGAGGTTTTGAATTTTCAAATGATTCAACAATATTAAAGTCCGAGCACTTACCCACGTCTCAAACTTAGCCCTCCTCCTGTCCCAGTAACCCAGCCGAGTTGGTAGAAAAGACGACATAACTCTGGGATGAGAAGCCGTGGATGTTCCTTGTCCTGAAACAAGGTGATGGGGAAACACTACATTACCCAGACACCATAATGGCTCATCATTTACCTTCAGGTGCTTGTGCAAATTATGAATGTTGTGAGATGTGGCCACATCCATTTATCGCTCCTCACTCTTTCTGAGTCTTAAACTGGAGCTGTGTGTTCTCTCTCTCACCCTCTCCCTGTTAAAGTCCCCCCTGTCGTTTATCTCTAGCTCTCTGGCTTTGGACTCCCCAAAATATCTTCCTCCGACTTCCCTCATCGCTTCTATTGTCCTTAGATTCTTGCTCTATTCACTGTCTAGCCTACAAGTTAAGGTGTGAATCTAGCTCGTTACTTGTTTGCAATTTCAGATTGCAAGACTTGTTTTAAATGTGTTAGCCAGCCTAGCTAGATAACCTACAACTGTTAGCAGTCGTTCTAAAGCACATACCTGAGACTCCGTCGACTCGGAACCATTTTCCTTGTCATCAATGGTGGCATCACAAACAGATGTCATTTTATTTTGGATAGATGCAGAACGAACTGCTTTTTCAACCGGTGGGACCAGATTCTTCTTGCAAGTTCCCTCTTTTTCACCCGGTGGAACCAGAGTCTTCTTGCGACCACGTCCTGGGAGGTTGACTACAACTCCATGGACAGCATGCTTCCTGATAACATTACGAACTGTGGAAACAGCAATGCCAAGGTCTCGGGAGATGGACTTGTAACCTTGCTTAAGTCCATGTTTGGTTATAATCAAATTCCTTACATCCTCCGATAGTTCTTTCCCCTTCGCCATGTTCACAGTGGTAACGTTATAATGAAGCAGAATATCCTGTTCTCTTTTCAACACGATTTTAATGGCTGTTTATACCTTGTAAAAAGACCTGCAACTTACCACAGTAAACGTGTCAACACGTTTTTCATTTTAAATTTATATTTGAAGACGTATTGAATTATTTAAAATACACGTACAAGGGTGCCAATACACTAGAGCGCAAGCGTAACAGGCTGGCCAAAAAGCAAACTAGATAACGTTAGCTCACTAACTAACTGGTGCTACTTTAACATGCGACGTTATTCCTCCTCAACGAAATCTAAAACAACATATCGTTTAAATACAATATTTCGCCACATGTTTAAATGGAACAATTCAGTTTTATCGCGTTTTAAATACCTTTGTGTGTTTGTTTGAAAGCAGAGGGGTCGTCATTGGTGCGACAGGATATAGTAAGGACCTCCAGATCTCTTGCACGTGGCCTTGTATTGTGCCTGAAGACAATTATCGAATAATCGCAGAGGTTTTGATAATCGGCAAAAATAAGATGAAACAATTCTTAGCAATTCAAAATCAAACGTGTTTTATTATTTGTTCATATTTTTGTTAGAAGAAGTATATCAATATATATATTAATAACTTCAACCTGGAGAGGGTGTTGCACAAGTATGCCTAACAAGCACCAGGTGGTAGCAGAGCCCAAATAAATTAAACCAAATTTATGGTAACGACAGGTACTTTTTTCTTGTCTAGTCATGAAAAGTGGTCCCTCTCTTCCCAACTAGAGTCACCAATTTTCATCATGGTGCTTGCAGGCTGCAGTCTAATTACAGTGGAGATGCCTACTAGTACATTATATTATTATATTATATTTTAGTCATTTAGCAGATGCTCTTATCCAGAGCGACTTACAGTTAGTGCATTCAAGAGACCCGAGCTGGCAGAACGGAGTGCTTGGGTTAAGGTGTAGGGTTTCAGCATAGCCTGAAGTGGCAGTTCCTAGTGCTGTTCCGTAGATAAGTACCATGGTCTTGTAGTGGATGTGAGCTTCGACTGGAAGCCAGTGGAGTGTGTGGAGGAGCAGAGTGACATGAGGGAACTTTGGATGGTTGAAAACCAGGCGGGCTGCAGTGTTGTACTACTGTATCTATCAGCATTTGAAAGGATAGTGTGGCTGTGACATGAACTCTTCATAACAAACATCTAGTCCTGCAACCTGAAACATGACCATTAGGCCTTTCATATAATGTTGGTTTACAACCTTGTTGTAGGTCTATCCATCCCAGGGGGAGGGATGTTTCCTTGGGACAGCTTTACTTCACCAAAGTCCTTATTAGAAACATTTTCCACAAGCCTGCCTTTTACTTAGTGTTTTTTTGGACTGACAGTGTGTAGGATATCATGGGGAGGTAGCCTATAGATGGCTGGGGTGAAAAGTGGAGGGGTAAGTCCAGGCCAATAGGGATTTCTAGGTTCTCGTCAGACAGGATAAAATGCCTTGTGTTGACAGAAGTGCCGGGGACATGTGACAGGCATTGGATCGTTGCATGCTGAAGGCTTAGGCCTTCACTTAGGGAGTGGATATTTAAAGGCATGGTAACAGGCACGTTCACCAAAGCTGAGTTTACTGACAAGGAACAGATATGACTGATTAAGACACATTCTTAATGTATACTATGGTGATACTACTGTGATACTACGGTGATACTATGGTGATACTACGGTGATACTACGGTGATACTACGGTGATGCTATGGTGATACTATGGTGATACTATGGTGATACTACGGTGATACTACGGTGATAGTATGGTGATACTACGGTGATACTATGGTGTTACTACGGGGATAGTATGGTGATACTATGCTGTTACTATGGGGATACTACGGGGATAGTATGGTGATACTATGCTGTTACTATGGGGATACTACGGTGATAGTATGGTGATACTACGGTGATACTATGGTGATACTACGGTGATAGTATCAAATAAAATAAAATAAAATAAAATTTATTTATATAGCCCTTCGTACATCAGCTGATATCTCAAAGTGCTGTACAGAAACCCAGCCTAAAACCCCAAACAGCAAGCAATGCAGATGTAGAAGCACGGTGGCTAGGAAAAACTCCTTAGAAAGGCCAAAACCTAGGAAGAAACCTAGAGAGGAACCAGGCTATGTGGGGTGGCCAGTCCTCTTCTGGCTGTGCCGGGTGGAGATTATAACAGAACATGGCCAAGATGTTAAAATGTTCATAATGACCAGCATGGTCGAATAATAATAAGGCAGAACAGTTTAAACTGGAGCAGCAGCACGGCCAGGTGGACTGGGGACAGCAAGGAGTCATCATGTCAGGTAGTCCTGGGGCATGGTCCTAGGGCTCAGGTCCTCCCAGAGAGAGAAAGAAAGAGAGAATTAGAGAGAGCATATGTGGGGTGGCCAGTCCTCTTCTGGCTGTGCCGGGTGGAGATTATAACAGAACATGGCCAAGATGTTCAAATGTTCATAAATGACCAGCATGGTCGAATAATAATAAGGCAGAACAGTTGAAACTGGAGCAGCAGCACGGCCAGGTGGACTGGGGACAGCAAGGAGTCATGGTGATACTACGGTGATACTATGGTGTTACTACGGGGATAGTATGGTGATACTACGGTGATACTATGGTGATACTATGGTGATACTACGGTGATACTACGGTGATACTACGGTGATACTATGGTGATAGTATGGTGATACTAGGGTGATACTATGGTGATACTACGGTGATAGTATGGTGATACTAGGGTGATACTATGGTGATACTATGGTGATAGTATGGTGATACTAGGGTGATACTATGGTGATACTACGGTGATAGTATGGTGATACTACGGTGATAGTATGGTTATACTACGGTGATACTAGGTGTTAAAATGGCCAGCTCTTATGTAGTAGTTACATCAACCCTAATCTAGTAGTTAGTTGTACTTGTTCTCATTATTGGTACCTACAAGACCCCACTTGTATCAGCCAATCACAGTCCACCATTCCCTGTGCACCTCACTGAACCTCGCTCCTGTCTTCAGAGTGAGATTGCGGTCAGCAACAATGTTTATCTTTAATGTACAATCTGTATAAACTATGAGAATAGAAAAGTTCAGAAATGTTGTGAAACATCACAGCACAGTTGAACAATATATATGGCAGATAGAAATCAACACTGGATGGTGTTAAAGTTAGATGGGAGGGGTGGAACGGAGCTGAAGGGTGGGACTAATAACAACAAGATAACTCATTTTAAATACACTGTGTCCGTAAAAAGTATATAGGTTCAGAACCTCTGTGAAACAGCACAGTTCAAATATATATGGCAAATGGAAATCAAACTGGATGGACATCAGAAATAGATGGGAGATGACCATATTTGTTATCAAGATGTTGCTAAGTTCATATTCACCATATTTATCAGGTGTTTTCCTGTCATGTGTGTCATGTTACTACTAGCCAGCTAAGCCAGAATATGAGCCACTAACGCTAGCTCGTTTGGCTTGGTGATGAAGCTCACATGTACTGATTCAAGGTAAATATATTCTGTTTATGTTGTCTGTTGATGGGTATAGCTGTGTTGTTTATGTACATTTACAGTCTTTATGTAGCCTCATGCTACCATGTACTGTGTGTAGCCTTATGATATATGTATGTAGCCTCATGCTACCATGTACTGTGTGTAGCCTTATGATGTATGTATGTAGCCTCGTGCTACCATGTACTGTGTGTAGCCTTATGATGTATGTATGTAGCCTACATTTGCCTGTGCCTTCGCTTGTGGTGCAGTTGCTATTCCACGTTGGTCGTGGTCTTGTGCACATGTGCAGACCTTAGTTACATGGCAGTCATGTTGTATATATGCTCACCAGTCACTGGGCCTTTGTCCTGTCAATGTGTTCTACTAGCTGTGTGTATTTGGCTTTGCCCCGTACGTTGTCTGGAAGCCCCTACTTATGCTTATTATTGTCTTGTATCTTTCCATTGAGCAACTTTTAGGAGTGTGGCGTGTTGAACCCGATATCTGCAATAAACCTGTTCTGAAGACATCTGATTAGTTCTTGCCAGACAGACCTGTGGTGGCTGAACCTTATCCACTACCACTTGTATCTCTCTATTAGTGCTGCTCTACATGGTCCCGACCCAGCAGCCTTTAGTATTGCTCACTGTGGTGGAAGTGTTTCGCTTGTCATCTGGCACGGACACACACAGACGCACAGTGTAGCCACAAGTAACCACATACAGGAAACTTCAGTCAATATGAAGCATGTTTGGAAATTCCCCACAGGATTAACGATCATTTTGATATCCTCCTTCCATGGTACAGACATCTCTTTCACCATCCTCCTTCCATGGTACAGACATCTCTTTCACCATCATCCTTCTATGTTATGGACATCTCTTTCACCATCCTCCTTCCATGTTACAGACATCTCTTTCACCATCATCCTTCCATGTTACAGGCATCTCTTTCCCCATCATCCTTCCATGTTACAGACATCTCTTTCCCCATCATCCTTCCATGTTACAGACATCTCTTTCGCTGAAAAAGCAATAAAAACATGTATTGTAGTCAAACATGGTTTGTTCTACTGGAAAACTAGGTCAATTGTGTCTGTCTGTGTACATATGTAAATGTCATGCATCCCATCATCCCGTGCCTGTGTGTACTCACAGGCATGCATGTGTGTGTGTGCACGCTTACATGTAGGTATGTCAGTGTGTGTGTGTGTGTGTGTGTGTGTGTGTGTGTGTGTGTGTGTGTGTGTGTGTGTGTGTGTGTGTGTGTGTGTGTGTGTGTGTGTGTGTGTGTGTGTGTGTGTGTATGTGTGTGTGTGTGTGTGTGGTGTGTGTCTTCAGTATGCATGTATGTGTAACCGGTGTGAAATGGCTAGCTAGTTAGCGGTGCAATCATTGACGTCACTTGCTCTGAGACATTGAAATAGTTGTTTTCCCATGGCTTTTGTGGAGAGAGATAGGTAACAATGCTTTTGTCAATGTGTTCAGAGAGTCCCTGGTTGAAGACCAGGTTGGGGGAAGGAGAGAGACGGAAGCAACCCATTATACATGGGAGGTGTGTGTGCGTGCAGGAGCAGGCCTGTCTAAAGCTTCAAAGGCCTTAGTACACAGACCAGGAAGTGATGACAATTCTACTTTAAGCCAGAGGGGTGTGTGGTGGACGAGACGGGACAGGTGTCTACTACCCAGCCCACACATGTTTAGTCATCTGAGAAACACACCTCTCTACGTAGGTGCTGTACTGAGTCATCCTGACTTCCTGTTGGTCCTGACTGGGCCACCAAAGACCCTCTACTGAGTCATCCTGACTTCCTGTTGGTCCTGACTGGGCCACCAAAGACCCTCTACTGAGTCATCCCAGCTTCCTGTTGGTCCTGACTGGGCCACCAAAGACCCTCTACTGAGTCATCCTGACTTCCTGTTGGTCCTGACTGGGCCACCAAAGACCCTCTACTGAGTCATCCTGACTTCCTGTTGGTCCTGACTGGGCCACCAAAGACCCTCTACTGAGTCATCCCAGCTTCCTGTTGGTCCTGACTGGGCCACCAAAGACCCTCTACTGAGTCATTCTAACATTCTGTTGGTCCTGACTGGGCCACCAAAGACCCTCTACTGAGTCATTCTAACTTTCTGTTGGACCTGACTGGGCCACCAAAGACCCTCTACTGAGTCATCCTGACTTCCTGTTGGTCCTGACTGAGCCACCAAAGACCCTCTACTGAGTCATTCTAACTTTCTGTTGGTCCTGACTGGGCCAGCAAAGACCCTCTACTGAGTCATTCTAACTTTCTGTTGGTCCTGACTGGGCCACCAAAGACCCTCTACAGTAGGCCTGGGCAATTCCAGTCCTCAGGGGCCTGATTGGTGTCACTTTTCGCCCATCCCTAGAAACACACCTGATTTAAACAAATTGCATTTTTAACTGAAGATCAAGATTAGTTGGTTATTGGAGTCAGGTGTGTTAGCTGGGACTGACAGGTGTGTTAGCTGGGACTGACAGGTGTGTTAGCTGGGACTGACAGGTGTGTTAGCTGGGACTGACAGGTGTGTTAGCTGGGACTGACAGGTGTGTTAGCTGGGACTGGGGGAAAAGTGTGACACCAATCAGGCCCTGAGGACTGGAGTTGTCCAGGCCTGCTCTACTGAGTTATCCTGACTTCCTGTTGATCCTGACTGGGCCACCAAAGACCCTCTACTGAGTTATCCTGACTTCCTGTTGATCCTGACTGGGCCACCAAAGATCCTCTACTGAGTTATCCTGACTTCCTGATGGCCACCAAAGACCCTCTATTCCCATCAGGTACCGCAGCTCAATGACTATAGAGAAGAATGGGGCATGTTGAGCCATGTTGTACATTCAGCATCACTACGTCAAGTGAAATATAACATTCTTTCTGTCACGCCTTGGTCTTAGTATTTTGTGTTTTCTTTAATTATTTGTTCAGGCCAGGGTGTGACATGGGTTTATTGTGTTGTCGTATTGGGGTTTTTGTAGGCATTGGGATTGTGGTTGATTAGGGGTGTGTCTAGCATAGGCTTGGCTGCCTGAGGCGGTTCTCAATCAGAGTCAGGTGATTTTCGTTGTCTCTGATTGGGAACCATATTTAGGTAGCCTGGGTTTCACTGTGTATTTTGTGGGTGATTGTTCCTGTCTCTGTGTAGTGTTCACCAGATAGGCTGTAATTAGGTTTTCACGTTCCGTTTGTTGTTTTGTATTTATTTAGTTATTTCATGTATCACTATTTTTTTCATTAAAGAACATGAGTAACCACCACGCTGCATTTCGGTCCTCTCCTTCGACAGACGAACGCCGTTACACTTTCTAACAAAGATATCTACAGTACATATATTCTAGGATGTTGTGTATCCCTGGAAATACTCATCATTTATGTAAACATAACAGTTTTGAAAACATAGCTTGGTCTATTGGCATAACAGCGGGTATGGGGTAGGTTGAGCATAGGGACAGAGTAAGTTGAGCTGCCTTGGGGTAAGAGTAATGGTGTCCTGTGACATTGGGGTTGATGGTGCTGGTAGGTCAAAGTTTCATTCATGGAATGGAGTTGTGGTATATTGTATATCTTACATTTATGCATACATTCAGATATTGATCCTCTCTGTTCAATATCACTTACCCTTCCATTTGTTGACCAGTTGTCTGGGACAGGGATGTTGTTTTGATGCGCCAATTCGTAGACAAGTTCTCTGTTTGAGGCATCTAAGCCCATGAGACTGATCTGTGAGACTCCATGTCATCAGATATGAACTTGTGTTCCTCTGCTACTCTAGCTTTGCAGCTGTTCCAAAGGACTTCTACCATTCTCTCACTTCCTCTCTCAACAACATCAAGGGGAACCAGACCACTGCTTGTTTTACGTTTGTACACACGGGACACGATGATGTCTGCTCTGTTATAATACAAATGCACTATCGTGAGTTCATATGCATGACATATCGCATCATTTGTATGGGTTGTGGTGGCTATCGGCTCAACTTACCCCGAGGCAAACATATAGACTATGTTAATCCACACAGCTACAAGGATGCACTTTCCTGCTAGATTTAGGACCTCATATTTGAGCCAGTTTTCTACAGCAGGAAAATAATCTTGCAGCAACAGAAAAAGTGATTATAATTAATGGACATTTTTGCAGCTGTTACATTTTTTATAAGGGGAAATCAAGTCTGAAATGTAAAAGTTTAAATGACAAACTTCAGAAGCCTTTTTAAACCTCAAATACACTACACTTTTGAAATGTCCTTTCATTGCAGGAAAGTTCTCCTGAAACAGAGTGATCAAATTAAGATCTGTAAAACAATCTTAAAACTATCTACTTTGGTTTAGATATGAGCATCATGAAACATATTAATACATTCATTTGACTTGGTGAAAATATATATATTTTTAAATCTAACTTGCTTACCACTTTTTCCATGTGGTTTCATCCTTCACAGACTCCATGCAATGACAATCTGTTCCTAAATATCTGGTCATGATTAATATGGTTGGATAAAAAAAGAAAAAAAGTGACCTATTGGTAATGTGAGAAAGAGAGATATGGATAGTTAGAGAGAGAGAGAGAGAGAGAGTGTGTGTGTGTGTGTGTGTGTGTGTGTGTGTGTGTGTGTGTGTGTGTGTGTGTGTGTGTGTTTGTGTGTAAGAAAGAGATAGAGGGAGAAAGCCAGAGAGGGAGAGTTTTTGAAAGAGAGGGTGTGTTCTGTGTTCTAGCCCACCTCCGCCAACCAATCGACTGTCACTAGCTATCGATGATGCACTGATGTGACTCGCATCTCAGTATAAAAAAGTTGAGCTACACCCTTCAAACATCCCACAGACACTCCTAGGAAAACAAGCCAGCCTTCTTGGGAACAGAACCCCAGAGCACAGCAGTACACCTTCTCTCATCTCTCCCTCGATGCCTATCTCTGATCTCAGGATGTGGACTCTACTGCTTGGGGTTATTTTCGGACTTCTGGCACCTGTTCAGTCCGACCCTGTTCCTGGTGAGTAACAATTTATTACTGTCCCAGGAAAAAAATTAGTGAAACCCTGCTCTTTGGCTCAGTTGGTAGTGTATGGTGCTTGCAAAGCCAGGGTTGTGGGTTCAATTCCCAGGGCCATCCAAAAGTAAAAATGCATGAGAAATTGTGTTCACATTAAACAAGATCAGATATTATTGTTGGGGTTGCTTGTCACAGTCTGACAACCATCCCCGTTGTAACAACATACCCAGTAAGCTAAATTACGTTGAAAAGACACCTAGAAGCCTTATTTTCCAGACATTGAAAAGACGTCTATGTTTCACAAGTTTGGACAGCATGGTACAGTACAATGGAGTTTAATTCAGTACAGTTCAATGGAGTTTAATTCAGTACAGTACAATGGAGTTGAATTCAGTACAGTACAGTACAATGGAGTTTAATTCAGCACAGTACAGTACAGTTCAATGGAGTTTAATTCAGTACAGTACAGTACAATGGAGTTTAATTCAGTACAGTACAGTACAGTACAATGGAGTTTAATTCAGTACAGTACAGTACAGTACAATGGAGTTTAATACAGTACAGTACAGTACAATGGAGTTTAATTCAGTACAGTACAGTACAGTACAATGGAGTTTAATTCAGTACAGTACAGTACAGTTCAATGGAGTTTAATTCAGTACAGTACAGTACAGTACAGTACAATGGAGTTTAATTCAGTACAGTACAGTACAGTACAGTACAATGGAGTTTAATTCAGTACAGTACAGTACAGTTCAATGGAGTTTAATTCACCACAGTACAGGACAGTCCAATGGAGTTTAATTCAGTACAGTACAGTACAATGGAGTTTAATTCAGTACAGTACAGTCCAATTGAGTTTAATTCAGCACAGTACAGTACAGTCCAATGGAGTTTAATTCACCACAGTACAGTACAGTCCAATTTAATTCAGTATAGTATATCTCTTTTTTTAACTTTATTGAACAAAATATATGGGTTATTAAAACATCCCCAGCTGGCCATTGGTTGTGTATTAATCAGGGTTATTAAAACATCCCCAGCTGGCCATTGGTTGTGTATTAATCAGGGTTATTAAGGTATCCCCAGCTGGCCATTGGTTGTGTATTAATCAGGGTTATTAAAACATCCCCAGCTGGCCATTGGTTGTGTATTAATCAGGGTTATTAAGGTATCCCCAGCTGGCCATTGGTTGTGTATTAATCACAGTTATTAAATCATCCCCAGCTGGCCATTGGTTGTGTATTAATCAGGGTTATTAAAACATCCCCAGCTGGCCATTGGTTGTGTATTAATCAGGGTTATTAAGGCATCCCCAGCTGGCCATTGGTTGTGTATTAATCAGGGTTATTAAAACATCCCCAGCTGGCCATTGGTTGTGTATTAATCAGGGTTATTAAGGCATCCCCAGCTGGCCATTGGTTGTGTATTAATCAGGGTTATTAAAACATCCCCAGCTGGCCATTGGTTGTGTATTAATCAGGGTTATTAAGGCATCCCCAGCTGGCCATTGGTTGTGTATTAATCCATCCCCAGCTGGCCATTGGTTGTGTATTAATCAGGGTTATTAAAACATCCCCAGCTGGCCATTGGTTGTGTATTAATCAGGGTTATTAAGGCATCCCCAGCTGGCCATTGGTTGTGTATTAATCAGGGTTATTAAGGCATCCCCAGCTGGCCATTGATTGTGCAGCCAAGTAAAATGGGTCACTGTCTAAGACCTCCTGTTGTATCTGAACACAGGCTTATGGAATTCAAGTAATCCTATCCTCGTCTGATGAGTCTGCACTTTTCTACTTCACCGGAGAGCCTCATTGTGTTTCAAACCTACCTGTACTCTAGCTCAGTGAAATCTGGGGGACCTATTCTTTACATGTTTAGTGCCTAAGTGCCCCTTCCCTCCCCCTTCCCTCCCCCTTCCCCCTCCCTTCCCTCCCCCTTCCCCCTCCCCACGTAATACAAACACACAGCAGTCTTTGTAGCAATTGCTGAGCTGTTCCAACAGGTGCATTAATGTGTATATCTTGAATTTCTGTGAAACCAAAGTGCTTTGGTGAGTTTCATACAAGCTTGGGTGAGAAGGGAGAAACCTCATACAGGTAAAACTGTTATTGGACAGGGAGAAACCTCATACAGGTAAAACTGTTATTGGACAGGGAGAAACCTCATACAGGTAAAACTGTTTTTGGACAGGGAGAAACCTCATACAGGACAGGGAGAAACCTAAAAAAACTGTTATTGGACAGGGAGAAACCTCATACAGGTAAAACTGTTATTGGACAGGGAGAAACCTCATACAGGTAAAACTGTTATTGGACAGGGAGAAACCTCATACAGGTAAAACTGTTATTGGACAGGGAGAAACCTCATACAGGTAAAACTGTTATTGGACAGGGAGAAACCTCATACAGGTAAAACTGTTATTGGACAGGGAGAAACCTCATACAGGTAAAACTGTTATTGGACAGGGAGAAACCTCAAAGGTAAAACTGTTATTGGACAGGGAGAAACCTTGGAAAACAGGACAGAGAAACCTCATACAGGTAAAACTGTTATTGGACAGGGAGAAACCTCATACAGGTAAAACTGTTATTGGACAGGGAGAAACCTCATACAGGTAAAACTGTTACAGGTAAAACTGTTATTGGACAGGGAGAAACCTCATACAGGTAAAACTGTTATTAGACAGGGAAACCTCATACAGGTAAAACTGTTATTGGACAGGGAGAAACCTCATACAGGTAAAACTGTTATTGGACAGGGAGAAACCTCATACAGGTAAAACTGTTATTGGACAGGGAGAAAAAACTGTTATTGGACAGGGAGTAAAACTGTTATTGGACAGGGAGAAACCTCATACAGGTAAAACTGTTATTAGACAGGGAGAAACCTCATAAAACTGTTATTAGACAGGGAGAAACCTCACAGGTAAAACTGTTATTCAGAAAGTCATACAGGTAAAACTGTTATTAGACAGGGAGAAACCTCAGATTGGGAGAAACCTCATACAGGTAAAACTGTTATTAGACAGGGAGAAACCTCATACAGGTAAAATTGTTCAAAAGTGTGTTAGAAATGGAGGCCTGAGATTGCTTGACGTAAAGGATCATGTATTTCGTGTCAAATTTTAAGAACAATGTCAAAGATAAGAGCAGTTACTTCTCCTTTTGTTTGAAAACAGTATTTAATGACACTCAACATTCCATGAAACAGTTAAGCTGCTTTGGAGGATTCAACAAATACCTAAGGAAAGGGGTCAGAGATACGTTTGGGATTGGGCAACAGTATCCCTGGTCAGCTCCCTAGTGGTCAGCTCCCTCGCCACAGTACACACTTAGAATTAGTGGTGACTTGAGGAACCCAGGAGATCCTCAAGGATCCCCTGAATTTCTCAAGGAACCATTGCTAGTCAATGGCTCATATTTGCACTTTTGTTTAGTTGAGGGGTTCTTGGTGGAACCTTTAACGTTTCAATGTAGCAACAGGTTCCAGGAGGAACCCCGGAGTGGAGGCGTGGCTTATTAGAGGTGTGGCTTCAATGTAGCAACAGGTTCCAGGAGGAACCCCGGAGTGGAGGCGTGGCTTATTAGAAGTGTGGCTTCAATGTAGCAACAGGTTCCAGGAGGAACCCCGGAGTGGAGGCGTGGCTTATTAGGGGTGTGGCTTCAATGTAGCAACAGGTTCCAGGAGGAACCCCGGAGTGGAGGCGTGGCTTATTAGGGGTGTGGCTTTAAGATATATCTTGTTGGGTCACCAGTTTGAGTAAATGTCCTTCCTGTTCATCTGTTCTGTTGTTCAAGGAAGCTTACAGAGGTGAATGACTTCCTCAGTCAAGAGCCTATGAAAATTGCAAAGTTGGAATAGTTACTACTTTATTACTATATTTAATCAGCAATGTTTATATTATTCATATTATATTAGAATATGCAATATGCATAAATATTGAAGGAACATTGAAATTTGCAGTGTACAAGCTGAACATGGTGAATAGGAATGACATTTACTCTAACGGGTGCCCCCCCAAAATGATCTGAAAGCCACACTTCCAATAATCCACGCCTCTAGTCTCCTCATAGGCTGCCTCTACAATATATTATTAAAAAGGTTAAAAATGCAACCCCTCCCATCACAAAAAGGTTCCGGTGGGGTTCCAATAACCTTTTTGAACTGGAAAGGTCCTGCCGGTGCGGCAACCCAAAAGGTTCTTCCAGGCATCTTCACTGCTAAGAGTGTATCCCTGGTTATCTCCCTAGCACGCCCTCTTGCAGGAATAAGATATATGCACACCTTATTCACGTGAAAACCTCTGTTGGGGCACAACATTTTGGCACCTCTTCAAAGCCTATCCTAAACTCTTTAGAAGTAGCACTGTTGACTAATTATGGCAACAGAACAGGGAAAAGAGACAAGCCAAGACATTGTTTATTTAAAGGCTTGGGTGTATTGATTTTGCGGTTGAATAAAACCAAATGATTTGATGAAACTGCCTCTGTCAAACACAAAGGCAGACGATTAGTCATCCCAGTTAATAATCATGTTTCCTGTATGGTGAGTCAGAACACGACAGGTTCACACAGGTACTCCAGGGAGGAGCCTGAAAGGCCACGATACTCCCAGGCCTTCCTTTGTCATGCAAAGACATCAAAGCTCAGTAATTTTCCTCTACTGTAAAGGTCAGGACATGATGTTAGTAGGTAATCATTGAGCTGAGGTCTTTTCTTCTCTTTGTCACAGCCTCGACAGAACCTCCCGCTCTGGCTGCTGGGGATTTTCTTGGGGAAACTTTCAAGATCTTCAAGAAGCGTGTAGTGGGTCCCCCGGATGCCACCAATGGAACATCCAGCAGTGACGAAACAGTGGACCTAGATCATTTGGTGACCCCTGACCCTGTGACATCTGACCCGGAAGACCAGCTGCCTACCTTTGACCCAGAGGAGGGCAGCACAGATGAAACAGAGGGCAGCACTACAGAGGACAGTATGAAACACCCCACTTCAGGACAAGACGATGAAGGGGAGCTGTTTGACGCCAACCTTAAACCTAGCTTTAACCTCCGCCCCAGTCCAACTCCTCGCCCCAGTCCAACTCCTCGCCCCAGTCAAAGCAACACAGAGGACAATTATGAAAAGTACGACTATGATTCCAGTCCAAGTGATAGACCTGATTCACCAGAGGAAGATGAAATGATCCTGGATACCGAAAGCCCCACAGCAGAGTTTGTCCCCACAGCAGAGTTTGTCCCCACAGCAGAGTTTGTCCCCACTGCAGAGTTTGTCCCCACAGCAGAGTTTGTCCCCACAGCAGAGTTTGTCCCCACAGCTTGTCCCCACAGAGTTTGTCCCCACAGCAGAGTTTGTCCCCACTGCAGAGTTTGTCCCCACAGCAGAGTTTGTCCCCACAGCAGAGTTTGTCCCCACAGCAGATGTTGTCCCCACAGTAGAGTTTGTCCCCACTGCAGAGTTTGTCCCCACAGCAGAGTTTGTCCCCACAGCAGAGTTTGTCCCCACAGCAGAGTTTGTCCCCACTGCAGAGTTGAACCCCACCACTGATTTTCCGATTGATTTGGAAGATGTTAACGCAATCCTTGACGCTAACCCCAGCCCCAGTCCTTATCCAACTCATGACGCTAACCCCAGCCCCAGTCCTTATCCAACTCATGATGCTAGCACCACAACAGAGCTAGAGGAGTTGGAGGACGATATATTCAGACCAAACTTTGTCGCCAGCCCTAGTCGTGTACCGGATCCCAGTCCCAGCCATAGTCCCATCTCAGAGTTTGAAGAAGAAGACCTGTTACCTCTTAGCCTTGATCCAAGCTTTAGTACCACCTCCAGACCTAGCCAAAGTTCGGGGAGCAGCCATACACCTAGTTCTAACCTAACCAGTATGACAGGCTTGGAGGAAGGCGGGGCTGCAAAGATGAATACAGAGCTGGCCTTCACCTCAACCACCAGTTCTGCCGCACCTACAACAGTCAGGATGAATTCAGACATCGAAGGGTCAGGGTCGGGATTCCTGCCTCAGAGTAGCACCACAGTAGCAGCCCCTGCTGGCGAGGAGGACCAAACATACAACTCCCTAGTCGATAAGCCATTCATTGAAACAAAGACAAGAATTCAAGGCAGCAATAGGCTTGCTCTACCAAGGGAGGAACCGGCAGTGGATACCTCTACAGGTACAGTACTGTTTATCTAGGAGAAGTGTACTAATATTCTGTCCCTTCAAAGTTCTTGTGTTCAGGTCTATATACCTGCTCTAATGAGAACAGAACTTTTTTGCTAGTATTGAACACATCTCTTTGAGTGTAAATTGTAGTTAATCTATCTCTATTTCCACAGTTCTTCGTGATGCAGCTGCTGTAAAACCAACCCCATCCAGACAACATGATTCATATACATCGGGTCAGTTCCTGAAACACGCCCAGCTAACAAGATATTCTGCTGATACACCAGGGAACGTTGTGCTCCTTGGTGCAGTTTACATTTGAAGACAATGTTTTGTGAATGTACTAGAGGACCCAGTAGACACGGTCACTTCCCCTCACTGTCTGCTTCGTCTTCTTCTCCTCCTCCTCCAGGTTGGTTGATCATCGTTGCCTTCGTCGCGGGCGTGGTGGTCTTGGTCGTAATCTGTGTCGCCATAGGTACCAGAGACAGGTAAAATCCACCACTTTCAAACCCATCCCGGAAAATATGTTCATGAGATTGAAACATGTTGTCACTTAGTTACAAACCATGGAATGAAACCATGTCAAATCATCTTGCAGATGGAATGCACCGGCCCAGGCTTCTGAGAAGAAGGTCGCCAACGAGAGCTCAGGAGATGAGAAGGCGGAGCGGGAAATGGAGAGGTTTCTGTCTAAAGAGAGGCCAAGGGAAAACATCCACGCTGGAGAGTACACTGTTATACTTCTGGAGGACCTCCCTGAGAAAGAGCCGCTGGACTGAGACGGGCCAAGGAGATGCAGAACGGGGACAAAATAAGAACAACGGACACCTGAGAAATAGAATGGAACGGGTCTCCCCATTCTAGTCAATGGTGGCATAGTGGGTGGCATAATGGGTGGCATAATGGGTGGACCCCCCCATTCTTGACACACACAGGAAACTGTTGAGTGTGAAAAACCCAGCAGCATTGTAGTTCTTGACACAAACGGGTGCACCTGGCACCTACCCTGTTCAAAGGCACTTAAATATTTTGTCTTGCCCATTCCCCCTCTGAATGGCTCACAGACACAATCCATGTCTCAATTGTCTCAAAGCACAATCCAGTCTCCTCCCCTTCTTCTACACTGATTGACGTGAATTTAACAAGTGACATCAATAAGGGATCATGGCTTTCACCTGGATTCACCTGGTCAGTCTATGTCATGGAAAGATTTCTCACAGCAGGGAAAGAATCCTGCAGCAACTGGAAATGTGAATGATTGTGTGGTTTATAATTAATGGACATTTTTGTAGGGGTTGATAATGCATTTTTGTACTTACGGCAAATCAAGTCTGACATTTTTAAGCGGAAATTACAAACTTTAGAACTCTTTGTAAACTTTGAATAACTACACGTTTGCATTTCCTACCTTGCAGGAAATTTGCTGCAACAACCGGGTGATCAAATTAAGACCCTACATCTGTAGCTAGTGATTCCTGATTCTATGACTATGAATGGAGACATTCTAGAATGTATGTGGGACACGTCTGTGGCGTGTGAGTTTGAACTGTCCCTTTGACCTTTGGTAGCCCAGATAAGTCAGATTGATAAACACCTGCTCCGATGGGCTATGGATGAACACGCTGCTATATCTCTGTTGACATTATGTATATTATCAACGTTACAAACACTGTCAGAACCATTGATAGAAAAAAAAGAAAACAAGGTCATACTGAATTTATAATTCTCACTCACCGACCAGTGTTGTTGTTGTTGTTATTGTTGGTGTTGTTGTTGTTATTGTTGTTGTTGTTTTTGTTGGTGTTGTTGTTGTTGTTGTTATTGTTGTTATTGTTGGTGTTATTTTTGTTTTGATATTGCACTATTTTTTTTATCAACAAATGTTATTTGTGTACATGTTTTTGATCATCCTGTTAAAGAAAATACAGAATCCATACAGAATATAAATGAATGTGTTTCTAGATGTTTCATAGTGACACATACACTCAGGGACTCACATAAGTGCTACACAGCCACACTAAGTCAAGCATAGCAGAAAGACCGAATACCAACCTACTTAGAGCCCTGCTTTTCACTACATTTCCACTGGGTGTAAAATCCTGCTGACTGTGGCATTACGTATTGTTCAGATGAATGCCGGTATGTGAGTCATAGTAAGTATAATATACTTTATACTTCATATGTATTCGTTTTAAACACTCAGTGTTCTTCTGGTGTTAGACAGTTGTATGATGCTCAGTGCATAGCTACTGCTGCAGTATAATGGATGCATTTTAAACCATTACAACACTTCATTAGTCAGCTACACTAAATGGTTCCCAAATGTAGTTTCTCCCTTCTATTTCCACGTCTGTTCATATAAAGTGTACTGCAGATAATTTTAAACTATGAACTAACTACAGCTACTGGGGTTTAAATACAACTACTACCATGCTTTGGTACTCTGGGACCATACGTCATGAAAGAAACAATCAGTTTTTCATTTTTAATTTCAACATTTATTGGTTTCCACATTTATAGAACCACACATTCACACAGTCAATCAGACAGATTCTAGAACCATAATTCAGACAGATAAGAATCCCACATTCACACAGTACACAAGAAGTAGTAAAACACTTTACCACACTTTTAGTCCATTTGTCTGACAGAGAAAATTATATTTGTACATTTTAGACAAATTAAATTCATACTTTCTTTAGAACACACATTCACACATTCAACATTAGACAGATTCTAGAACCACACATTCACAGTCAACATCATACAGATTCTAGAACCACACATTCACACAGTCAACATCAGACAGATTCTAGAACCACACATTCACACAGTCAACATCAGACAGATTCTAGAACCACACATTCACACAGTCAACATCAGACAGATCAACATTCACACAGTCAACATCAGATTCTAGAACCACACATTCACACAGTCAACATCAGACAGATTCTAGAACCACATTCATTCACACAGTCAACATCAGACAGATTCTAGAACCACACATTCACACAGTCAACATCAGACAGATTCTAGAACCACACATTCACACAGTCAACATCAGACAGATTCTAGAACCACACATTCACACAGTCAACATCAGACAGATTCTAGAACCACACATTCACACAGTCAACATCAGACAGATTCTAGAACCACACATTCACACAGTCAACATCAGACAGATTCTAGAACCACACATTCACACAGTCAACATCAGACAGATTCTAGAACCACACATTCACACAGTCAACATCAGACAGATTCTAGAACCACACATTCACACAGTCAACATCAGACAGATTACACAACAATGAGGAAGAATGTTCCAACACGTTCTTGGACACATATGTGCATTGAATCAAAATCCAGGATAGAAAATAGACAGCAGAAGAATGGTCTACATGTACATTTCAACAGATATTCATAGAAAAATAAAAAGAGGAAAAAGCCAAACGGAGAAAGAAAACATTGAAAGTGAATTTATGAAGCACTGATGTTTAACAGTGTTCAGCTATGTCTCTATGTCTGGACAAGACTCAAGAGCATTTTGCAGGGTGCATAGGTTGCCTGAACCTGATATTCAGCTAACGTACATACATACAGTAGCTGCCAGCACCAAAGTTCTGTTGATGCCTGCCCCTGTCGTCTTGATTACACTCTGAGAAAGGTACACCTTTAATTTGACTTTTCCCTCTTATCTTGTCAACCTAACAACAAAAGTAACAACGATACTGTAAAACAAACAATAAAATAACACCACCCAGTCCATATTGGTGGGAAATACAGCACTTTTTTCTCTTATTTTTCCTCTCATTCCAGCCCATTTTCTGGATCATTCTGTGTATGCATTAAGAGTATTAACTACTATCTGTCTCCCTGAAAAAGACCAAACAATTCCATATGTATATTGGTGTTGGATTCGACATTTTGAACATTGAGATATTAAATAAATGATAGAGAAGAAGCATAGAATCAAAGGAGAAAGTTAAGGGTTCTCTGTGGAATGTGTTTGATGGAGGAGAGGAGAGCGAAGTGTTGATACAGGGAAGACAGATGGACATCTGTGGATTAGGTGAAGGAGGGGTTGAGGTCAGCAAATGAGAGGTGAGGTCAGTAATCAGGGTTTCTTATCTGGTTACCTTCTTCCTGTTGGGCATATACTGTAAGGATTGGAGAGAGGGAGTGTCTTAAGTGGGATATAAATATCTTGATGGGACAAATGTTGGGTTGTCTGATTACAGCTGTACAGAACCTTAGGGAAGAATTCAACTTGGTTAAAGCTTCTCTAGTGTCCGCGAGTTATTTACTCTGAAAAATAAGAACCTAATATTGGAAAGTTCATATCTCTGTGAGACTAGTAGACTACTACCCAAAGTAAAAGGACAAACAACGTAGTTCTACATTTGCATATGGTTTTCCTATCGTTATAGAAACCCTGAGCAGAACCCTCTGGGAGATCATATTTGTTTAGGATTCACTACAAAACGTTTCACCTAAATATCTACCTGGATCTAGTATATGTTATATCCACAAAGTGCAAGGAGGCACTTTGAACATGGAGATGTAAGATAATGCTGCTCTTCAAAAGGTTCCGTCCAGAGTGTTTCTGAGACCCAGTACTGCTGTAAAGATCAGTTCCCTATTGAGATAATACCCAGCATTCACTGCAAGGTTATGGTCTTGTTGTTATATAACCTTACTGGTCCAGGTACAGAGGTTTGTACAGTGCAGTGCTGGACTCACACACACCGAGCTCCAAATAGTCCTATCTGTAATTGCAAGCTACTTTTTCGGTCTTTGTATTTATCATGTTGATACGACACATTAGAGGAAGTGTCTGAAACAGAACTTTCTAAAGGGAGGACCGGCCTTCCTTTTTTTCAGAGTCACAAATGGCATGCTGGAGATGGAGCTGAACTTTTCAAATCCAAATTGAAGGGCAAATTTTCTGTTAATATGGATTATTTGACTGTAATTAATATTGTCGTAATCATCACGCTGACTGACTGAACAGATTGTGGTTGACAAGGCAAGGTTGTCGTTTAGCATAGAAATACAAACACACAAAGCACTGACTTTCAGGGCCGACCGGCTTACAAGCCTATATTCCCTCTACCATCTCCTACGCTCCCTCTACCATCTCTCTACCATCTCTTACTCCCTCTCTCTACCATCTCCTACTCTCCCTCTACCATCTCTCTACCATCTCTTACTCCCTCTCTCTACCATCTCCTACTCTCCCTCTACCATCTCTCTACCATCTCTTACTCCCTCTCTCTACCATCTCCTACTCTCCCTCTACCATCTCTCTACCATCTCTTACTCCCTCTCTCTACCATCTCCTACTCCCTCTCTCTACCATCTCCTACTCCCTCTCTCTACCATCTCTCTACCATCTCTCTACCATCTTCTACTCTCCCTCTACCATCTCTCTACCATCTCTTACTCCCTCTCTCTACCATCTCCTACTCTCCCTCTACCATCTCTCTACCATCTCTTACTCCCTCTCTCTACCATCTCCTACTCCCTCTCTCTACCATCTCCTACTCCCTCTCTCTAACATCTCTCTACCATCTCTCTACCATCTTCTACTCTCCCTCTACCATCTCTCTACCATCTCTTACTCCCTCTCTCTACCATCTCCTACTCTCCCTCTACCATCTCTTACTCTCTCTACCATCTCTTACTCCCTCTCTCTACCATCTCCTACTCTCCCTCTACCATCTCTTACTCTCTCTCTACCAACTCTTACTCTCTCTCTCTCTACCATCTCCTACTCCCTCTCTCTACCATCTCCTACTCCCTCTCTCTACCATCTCTCTACCATCTCTCTACCATCTCCTACTCTCCCTCTACCATCTCTCTACCATCTCTTACTCCCTCTCTCTACCATCTCTTACTCTCTCTCTACCATCTCTTACTCTCTCTACCATCTCTTACTCTCTCTCTACCATCTCTTACTCTCTCTCTCTACCATCTCTCTACCCTCTCTCTACCATCTCTCTACCATCTCCTACTCCCTCTCTCTACCATCTCTCTACCATCTCCTACTCCCTCTCTCTACCATCTCTCTACCATCTCCTACTCCCTCTCTCTACCATCTCTCTACCATCTCTCTACCATCTCCTACTCTCCCTCTACCATCTCTCTACCATCTCTTACTCCCTCTCTCTACCATCTCTTACTCTCTCACTACCATCTCTTACTCTCTCTACCATCTCTTACTCTCTCTCTACCATCTCTTACTCTCTCTCTACCATCTCTTACTCTCTCTCTCTACCATCTCTTACTCTCTCTCTCTACCATCTCTCTACCCTCTCTTACTCCCTCTCTCTACCATTTCTTACTCTCTCTACCATCTCTTACTCTCTCTCTACCATCTCTTACTCTCTCTACCATCTCTTACACTCTCTCTACCATCTCTTACTCTCTATCATCTCTTACTCTCTCGCTACCATCTCTTACCTTCTCTCTCTCTCTTTCTACCATCTCTTACTCTCTCTCTACCATCTCTTACTCACTCTCTACCATATCTTACTCTCTCTCTACCATCTCTTACTCTCTCTCTACCATATCTTACTCTCTCTCTACCTGACATCTCTTACTCTCTCTCTACCATCTCTTACCTTCTCTCTCTCTCTTTCTACCATCTCTTACTCTCTCTCTACCATCTCTTACTCACTCTCTACCATATCTTACTCTCTCTACCATCTCTTACACTCTCTCTACCATCTCTTACTCTCTATCATCTCTTACTCTCTCGCTACCATCTCTTACCTTCTCTCTCTCTCTTTCTACCATCTCTTACTCTCTCTCTACCATCTCTTACTCTCTCTCTACCATATCTTACTCTCTCTCTACCTGACATCTCTTACTCTCTCTCTACCATCTCTTACCTTCTCTCTCTCTCTTTCTACCATCTCTTACTCTCTCTCTACCATCTCTTACTCACTCTCTACCATATCTTACTCTCTCTCTACCTGACATCTCTTACTCTCTCTCTACCATCTCTTACTCTCTCCCTACCATCTATTATTCTGTCTTTTGTTCTCTTTCTCTTTTTCACTCTTTCTTTGACACACACATTCACACACACTCGAATGCACGTATACGTTATATACAGACACACAAAAACGTATAGAATATATTGATTGTTGGTGTGTTTGTCCTCTTACAGCCAGGGGAGGGAACACATTAAATGCTCTTCCTGCCTCTGCACATGTCTTGTTAATACTGTCCATATGCACCTTGCGTCGTTGGCTGTCTATAAATACGCAGCAGCCGCATTTGGAGGCATTTAGTGATGTTAAGTCCAGAGGTAAGCTCCAGTGCTTAGAGGCTGATCATGTGTGCCGATGCCAGAGTTTAATCCTCTAAGTCAAAGGTATTGTAGCTCCTTCAACACACCCAACACTTGTTTTTATTCTGCCACTAGGGGGAGCCACATGGTCAACATTCTGCTTCCCTTTGCTGCGGGATGTTGTTACGTTAACGGTTTCAGAACCTGTTTGCTGCTATTGGTTGACTGCAACAAGAGGCAGTAGTAAAGTCAAGGGCTTTTTGAGATAGTTCAGTGTTTGCCTTGACGTTTTTGCAATTTTTATATTTTTAAGAAAATGTGCATTACCAAGGCTCTTTAAGTTATTTTATTCTTAGTGCTATTAGAAGGCAGCAGGTTTTAGAAAGCGTCAAAGCCACTCTGGAAACCAAAGAAAAGTGAATCGACCACCACTGAATATCTAGCAACCCCTGGAACATCAAGTGTTTCTGGAACATATTGTTATAAGGTTGTGCAGGGTCAGGAATAGGAATAGTAGTGACTGACAGGAGGGTTCTCCATGGAGGGGCTTCTCATCATAACACTCCTCAACTGGTCCTTGTATACAACTGGCAAGGCCACATCCCATAAGCACACATTCTCTGAACTGCCTCTGGCGCTAACAAAACCCCTACATTTTTTATACATAAAACAGACAGAAGGATTGCTTTTTCCCCAAAAGGTTGAGCAGCAACAAAAGTGCGGCATTGTGTATATCAGAGAACATGCACTGTCGAGTAAGGTTCAGAATACAACCACCTGAATGGGTCCATTATACTAAACAATGCCTTAAAAATCACCAGCACAGCTTAAGCAATGTCATTTGGAAGTCCTAATCTAATTGTTTAAGATAGGTACAAGTGGATGCGTACCTACGTTGTCTTTGTGGGAGGGGAGCTTCATCCCATAGTCAATGAACTGACCATAGTCAGACCACAGGAAGTAAGACTGATGCACCAAAGCTTGTGATTACAGGACTAAGTGTGGTTACGTTCTTTATTTTGGTCAGGAAGGGAAGCTTGTGGAAGTCAGGATGAGGTCGGAGCAGGGTGCTGCTTTACTCTCGTTTCCATGGTTCCTCCTCAACAAGAGAGAAATCTGCAGTGTTGGGGTGGCCGTTGGGGTGGCCGTTTCCATTGCCCATGGATACCTGCAAGCAATTACCAGGGACATCTAACTGTAAGACCAAGGCACAGTCATATTGAAGCTGTCAAAGGGTTTGAGCAGAGAAACCAAGGGGGTAATACTTGCAGGCCATCCTTTTGGTTGAATTTGGTTGGTCGGTTGAATTTTGGTTGAATTGGTTGAATTTACTGGGATTCCCGCAAATTTGGTCCCAATAGAAAGAAAAGAAAAGAAAGAATATTCTCTGAGTACTGAAGCGACAGCAGATACAGAAGATAGATTGAATCCTCTCTGAATACTGAAGCAACAGCAGATACAGAAAGATAGATTGAATCCTCTCTGAATACTGAAGCGACAGCAGATACAGAAGATAGATTGAATCCTCTCTGAATACTGAAGCAACAGCAGATACAGAAAGATAGATTGAATCCTCTCTGAATACTGAAGCGACAGCAGATACAGAAGATAGATTGAATCCTCTCTGAATACTGAAGCAACAGCAGATACAGAAAGATAGATTGAATCCTCTCTGAATACTGAAGCGACAGCAGATACGAAAGATAGATTGAATATTCTCTGAATACTGAAGCGACAGCAGATACAGAAGATGGATTGAATCTTCTCTGAATACTGAAGAGACAGCAGATACAGAAGATAGATTGAATCCTCTCTGAATACTGAAGTGACAGCAGATACAGAAGATAGATTGAATCCTCTGAATACTGAAGCGACAGCAGATACAGAAGATAGATTGAATCCTCTCTGAATACTGAAGTGACAGCAGATACAGAAGATAGATTGAATCCTCTCTGAATACTGAAGTGACAGCAGATACAGAAGATAGATTGAATCCTCTCTGAATACTGAAGCGACAGCAGATACAGAAGATATCTTGAATCCTCTGAATACTGAAGTGACAGCAGATACGAAAGATAGATTGAATCCTCTCTGAATACTGAAGCGACAGCAGATACAGAAGATAGATTGAATCCTCTCTGAATACTGAAGTGACAGCAGATACAGAAGATATATTGAATCCTCTCTGAATACTGAAGCGACAGCAGATACGAAAGATAGATTGAAATGTGTTTTCTCACTGACAGGAGAATGTAAAACATTGATGAGTCAGTTTTGTTTTCTATCTTGGCCATGTATTTTATGGATTCTCTGCCCAACAGAATTACCGGGACAATAATGTTGAATAAGAAAACAACTAAATTACAGTATAAAACAGGGATTAGTAATTGTCCCATGCAAGCAAAGCAATAGAACAATGATCCATGACAAATGGATCAGTAAAATGCTCTGAAAATAAGAGCATGGACTTTTCTTTGAGTTTTTGGTCTAAAAAATAGCTAGCTACAGTAGAAAGAATGATTTTTGACAGGTCCATAATATGTCTGCCACTGTTTGGATAAACATGATGAAATAGCAGTCTTCATGTGTACCACTAGCCATACAATGTTGATTTAAAAATGCGCCCTAAAACTGAATCGAATCATGTAAGCAGGGCTGCCACAAATACATGTCCAATTAAGAAAAAGAATCCCACTCATGTCACAGATTAATACAAGACATAGGAAGAAAAGTAAAGTGAGGAAAAATGTTCTCAAAAGAAAAATTGTGTCAAAAACACAACATCAGAATGATAGTAAACTGTCGATCAAAAGTACACAGGTATCACAAAAACTGCTTTTCCATATAGTTAGTGAGTAAATAAATATATGAGCATATTTATTTAGTTTCTCCACCTTGTCATATTGTTTTCTTCAAAATAACTGTATAAAGTGACATCAATGTATGTCGACATACCAAATGACAAGAGAAGGAAAGGCAGCCGTTACGGGGAAGTCTACATGCACGTCTCTATATCCTTAAAGATGAAATGTACCTTGCAATCATCTATCATGACTGTGCTGTGGGCTGCAGCGTAAACGCACTGGTTGGTGTTGTTCTCCAAGAAGGATTGGGATTTTGTCAACTCAAATTCATCAACTTTTTGCGCGGCGTCAAACGCATCGAGCTCGTCTTTGGACAGGTGGTAAACGATACCGGCCCCGTAGGAGTCCCCAACCACGTTGACGGAGGTTCGGAACCGATCCCTGTATTTTATTTTAGGGTGGGGAGGCAGACACAGAGACAGACAAGTGCAGAAGGTAATCTCTCGGGGGAACAAAGCTGAGGACAATATTTTGAGGAAGACCAGAGTTTTATCCTGAGGTAACAAGAAGATATTGTGTGTGTGTGGAAACATTCTCTGTACGTGTGAATGCAGGTACAAGTGCAAGATTGAGTACTCACAGCAGCCAGTCAACAGCCACCAACAGACTGATGTCTTGGGTGGGTAACCCAACGGCTGTTAGGATCAGTAGCATGGTCACCAATCCAGCACTGGGGATACTGGCTGCTCCCACACTGGCCAAGGTTGCTGTCAGGCTACAGTCAGGATGAGAGATCTCAGTCAATTACACACTGGCAAAGGTTGCTGTCAGGCTACAGTCAGGATGAGAGATCTCAGTCAATTACACACTGGCAAAGGTTGCTGTCAGGCTACAGTCAGGATGAGAGATCTCAGTTAATTACACACTGGCCAAGGTTGCTGTCAGGCTACAGTCAGGATGAGAGATCTCAGTTAATTACACACTGGCCAAGGTTGCTGTCAGGCTACAGTCAGGATGAGAGATCTCAGTTAATTACACACTGGCCAAGGTTGCTGTCAGGCTACAGTCAGGAGGAGAGATATCAGTTAATTACACACTGGCCAAGGTTGCTGTCAGGCTACAGTCAGGATGAGAGATCTCAGTTAATTACACACTGGCCAAGGTTGCTGTCAGGTTACAGTCAGGATGAGAGATCTCAGTTAATTACACACTGGCCAAGGTTGCTGTCAGGCTACAATCAGGATGCTCACAGTCAGGACAGTCAAGAGAGATCTCAGTTAATTACACACTGGCCAAGGTTGCTGTCAGGCTACAGTCAGGATGAGAGATCTCAGTTAATTACACACTGGCCAAGGTTGCTGTCAGGCTACAGTCAGGATGAGAGATCTCAGTCAATTACACACTGGCCAAGGTTGCTGTCAGGCTACAGTCAGGATGAGAGATCTCAGTTAATTACACACTGGCCAAGGTTGCTGTCAGGCTACAGTCAGGATGAGAGATCTCAGTTAATTACACACTGGCCAAGGTTGCTGTCAGGCTACAGTCAGGATGAGAGATCTCAGTCAATTACACACTGGCCAAGGTTGCTGTCAGGCTACAGTCAGGATGAGAGATCTCAGTCAATTACACACTGGCCAAGGTTGCTGTCAGGCTACAGTCAGGATGAGAGATCTCAGTCAATTACACACTGGCCAAGGTTGCTGTCAGGCTACAGTCAGGATGAGAGATCTCAGTTAATTACACACTGGCCAAGGTTGCTGTCAGGCTACAGTCAGGATGAGAGATCTCAGTTAATTACACACTGGCCAAGGTTGCTGTCAGGCTACAGTCAGGATGAGAGATCTCAGTTAATTACAATTTGCTGTCACACACAAGAGGAGAGATGGCCAAGGTTGCTGTCAGGCTACAGTCAGGATGAGAGATCTCAGTTAATTACACACTGGCCAAGGTTGCTGTCAGGCTACAGTCAGGATGAGAGATCTCAGTCAATTACACACTGGCCAAGGTTGCTGTCAGGCTACAGTCAGGATGAGAGATCTCAGTTAATTACACACTGGCCAAGGTTGCTGTCAGGCTACAGTCAGGATGAGAGATCTCAGTTAATTACACACTGGCCAAGGTTGCTGTCAGGCTACAGTCAGGATGAGAGATCTCAGTCAATTACACACTGGCCAAGGTTGCTGTCAGGCTACAGTCAGGATTCTCAGTCAATTACACACTGGCCAAGGTTGCTGTCAGGCTACAGTCAGGATGAGAGATCTCAGTCAATTACACACTGGCCAAGGTTGCTGTCAGGCTACAGTCAGGATGAGAGATCTCAGTTAATTACACACTGGCCAAGGTTGCTGTCAGGCTACAGTCAGGATGAGAGATCTCAGTTAATTACACATACATTAATTTCAACCTTATATTGTAGGTACATGAATAACTGTTTTGTTGTCAAGGTCAATACGTCATGTATAGGGCACCTTGTTTTGAACAATCATGTCACATGACCTGAATTTGAACCTTTATTTAAAGGGTTTTCAACAAACGGTCCCTTCTCTTATTATGTCAGATGGGCCAGCAGCATCCTCCAGCACCATTCTCCAGCACAGTCCTCCAGCACCATCTTCCAGCACCATCCTCCAGCACCATGCTCAGATAATTGCTTTTATTTTTGGTGTAAATCTAATGTCTGGATAAGGCTTAAAATAAAGATGAAGTCCTAGGTCATGTGACATGATAGTCCAAAAAACAGGGCCCTAGTGATGTAGGATTAGAAGTGTCCTACCTGACAGTGACGATCTGGCCGTAGTCGAGGTCGATGTTATTCATCTGGGCGATGAAGATGGCTGCCACGGCCTCGTAAAGCGCAGTGCCGTCCATGTTGATAGTGGCGCCCACGGGGAGCACGAATCGCGTCACTCGCTTATCGATGCCCAAGTTCTCCTCCAGACAGCGGAATGTGACTGGCAGGGTACCAGCACTGAGAGACGGGTACAGAACTCGTACTTAATACATATCACAAGACTTGGAATTGTATTAAACACTGAATTGACATAATATCTATATTATGCATTGAGCATTATGTTCCCTCAAAGGGGGACTTTTGAAGGGTCTTACTCTAAGCAGTAAGATTAGTCGACAAGAGTCTAACTACATTGTGGTAGCTAAGCTCTTCAAATCTGGTGTCATGCATGAAGGTATCAGATGACCCGTGAAATGTGGACACCCCTCTAGGGCATCTCTGTTGCTGTTATCATCTCAGTGTGAGCTTCGGCTGTGGTTCAAAACCTACTCTGTCATACAATCTACCAAATAGGTTTGGTAATGCAGAGTCCTTAATATAAATTAACTATTTATCCTAACCTAAGCTGAGGTTTTTAATCTTTGAAAGCAACTTTGCGCTGTGTGCACCACGAATAACATTACTCTTGTTTTTAGTTTATCTGCAGAGTTGAGACAAAACAAGCAAGGTCAAGGCATCTTGTTTTGTCTGTCTTATCGTAAACAAGCAGAATGGGTTCTAGAATGGGTTCTAGAATGGGTTCAGAATGGGTTCAGAATGGGTTCTAGAATGGGTTCAGAATGGGTTCAGAATGGGTTCTAGAATGGGTTCAGAATGGGTTCTAGAATGGGTTCTAGAATGGGTTCAGAATGGGTTCAGAATGGGTTCTAGAATGGGTTCTAGAATGGGTTCAGAATGGGTTCTAGAATGGGTTCTAGAATGGGTTCAGAATGGGTTCTAGAATGGGTTCTGGGAAAGGCAATAATAAGTATGACAGAGGGAAAAGGGAGGGTGACAGAGAAGAAGTGAATAGGTTAGAGAATAGGTTTGGGTCTTGTACCTAGATGCTGTCCCAATAGCGGTGACCCAGGCCTGGAAGATTCCCATGAAGAAGACATAGGGGTTTTTCTTCACGATGACTAAGTATATTAGCGGTAGAAATATGGCACCGTGGATGACAAGGCCCACGATCACGGTCACCATGTACATTCCCAGTTGCCTGGCAACCATTTCCAGATCATCGATTGAGATGATCTTCCCACAGATGAGACAGGCGATACCGAAAGGGGAATACCTGGGAGAGACCTTGGTGAGATTAGTTTTGCAGTTTGGTAAAACTAATGAAAGGTCAATAGTGGTATGTAATTGGGAATATTGGGGCAAACATGTACATTGGGGGCTAATTTCCTGTAATAAATAACACTTTTCTCCTTTGGCTACAGTGACTAGAGTGGACTTCCTAGAATGCCTGTTATTTTAGGGGGGGTGGAGTTATATGACTCTAGAGAGGATAAGACTTACCACATAATCATGCCAACAATCCTCATGACGATCTCGTTGAGAACGTTAAAAAACTCCAGCATGAGCTTGGCCTTTTCTCCCATCTTCCCCATGATTATCCCGAAAGCCACAAAGAAACCAATCAAACCTACAGTTTCAAAAGGAGGCAAAAAGTGTCAAATCAATTATTTGGACTGCTAAGACAATCATTCATTCCAGTTAAGAGCATGTTTTCTATAAGTGTACCAACCTAGCACATTCATCCCACTCTTGTACTGAAGAGCCCTTTTGATGGTAAACTGTGGTGGACCCCTGGTCCTGTTGGTAGGTACGGGGACTTTTGTGGTGACTGTCTGGATCTGCTGGAAGCAGGCCTGAACCAGGTTTTCTGGGAAAAGGTTTCGAATTAGATCAAAGAAGGCGTCCAGACTGGAGACGTCATCGTTCTTCTTGCCAGGCCCGAGGTTGGACTTCAGCTTGGGGTTACCTGGGTGGATGACCAGCACCAGAATGACACCCAGAGCGGCAGCGATGACTGTGGTGGACATGTAGTACACCATGGCTCGGGTGCCCAGGCGGCCACTGGACTTGGCATCCAACCCTGCCAGTCCTGGAGTGGGAGAGAGGTGAGAGAGGCCCGCAGTTCAACAACCGGTTACGTAAACTACAGAAGATATGCATTCCAGATACTCTAGTGATAAATGCAGTGGCGGCTGCTGAGGGGAGGAAAGCTCATAATAATGTCATGGAACAGAGGAAATGGAACGGCACCAAACAGGTGTTTGATGTGTTTGATACCAATCCACTGATTCCGCTCCAGTCATTACCAAAGCCTGTCCTCCCTCATTAAGGTGTCACCAACCCCCTGTGGATAAATGCTATAATAACACTCTAACGTACAATAACTCTAGTGCTAGTACAGACAAACGCTAGCAAACGCACTCTACACACAGGTATACTGTAGTACATTGTCATATTGTTGTATGGTGATATTATACATTTTGTATTGTAGATATGTAGTGGTGTAATAATGTAACTAATGGGGATCCATAATAAACACCAGGAAGAGTAGCTGCTGCCTTGGTAGGAACTAATGGGGATCCATAATATGACACCAGGAAGAGTACCTGCAGCTTTGGCAGGAACTAATGGGGATCCATAATAAACACCTGGAAGAGTAGCTGCTGCCTTGGCAGGAACTAATGGGGATCTATAATAAACCCCAGGAAGAGTAGCTGCTGCCTTGGCAGGAACTAATGGGGATCCATAATAACCCCCAGGAAGAGTAGCTGCTGCCTTGGTAGGAACTAATGGGGATCTATAATAAACCGCAGGAAGAGTAGCTGCTGCCTTGGCAGGAACTAATGGGGAACCATAATAAATACCAGGAAGAGTAGCTGCTGCCTTGGCAGGAACTAATGGGGAACCATAATAAACACCAGGAAGAGTAGCTGCTGCCTTGGCAGGAACTAATGGGGATCTATAATAAACCCCAGGAAGAGTAGCTGCTGCCTTGGCAGGAACTAATGGGGATCCATAATAAACACCAGGAAGAGTAACTGCTGCCTTGGCAGGAACTAATGGGGATCCATAATAAACACCAGGAAGAGTAACTGCTGCCTTGGCAGGAACTAATGGGGATCCATAATAAACACCAGGAAGAGTAGCTGCTGCCTTGGCAGGAACTAATGGGGATCTATAATAAACCCCAGGAAGAGTAGCTGCAGCCTTGGCAGGAACTAATGGGGATCTATAATACGCCCCAGGAAGAGTAGCTGCTGCCTTGGCAGGAACTAATGGGGATCTATAATAAACACCAGGAAGAGTAGCTGCTGCCTTGGCAGGAACTAATGGGGATCTATAATAAACACCAGGAAGAGTAGCTGCTGCCTTGGCAGGAACTAATGGGGATCTATAATAAACCCCAGGAAGAGTAGCTGCTGCCTTGGCAGGAACTAATGGGGATCTATAATAAACACCAGGAAGAGTAGCTGCTGCCTTGGCAGGAACTAATGGGGATCTATAATAAATCCCAGGAAGAGTAGCTGCTGCCTTGGCAGGAACTAATGGGGATCTATAATAAACCCCAGGAAGAGTAGCTGCTGCCTTGGCAGGAACAAATGGGGATCCATAATAAACACCTGGAGGAGTAGCTGCTGCCTTGGCAGGAACTAATGGGGATCCATAATAAACACCAGGAAGAGTAGCTGCTGCCTTGGCAGGAACTAATGGGGATCTATAATAAACCCCAGGAAGAGTAGCTGCTGCCTTGGCAGGAACTAATGAGGATCTATAATAAACCCTAGGAAGAGTAGCTGCAGCCTTGGCAGGAACTAATGGGGATCTATAATAAACCCCAGGAAAAGTAGCTGCTGCCTTGGCAGGAACTAATGGGGATCTATAATAAACACCAGGAAGAGTAGCTGCTGCCTTGGCAGGAACTAATGGGGATCTATAATAAACCCCAGGAAGAGTAGCTGCTGCCTTGGCAGGAACTAATGGGGATCCATAATAAACACCAGGAAGAGTAACTGCTGCCTTGGCAGGAACTAATGGGGATCCATAATAAACCCCAGGAAGAGTAGCTGTTGCCTTGGCAGGAACTAATGGGGATCTATAATAAACACCAGGAAGAGTAGCTGCTGCATTGGCAGGAACTAATGGGGATCTATAATAAACCCCAGGAAGAGTAGCTGCTGCCTTGGCAGGAACTAATGGGGATCTATAATAAACACCAGGAAGAGTAGCTGCTGCCTTGGCAGGAACTAATGGGGATCTATAATAAACCCCAGGAAGAGTAGCTGCTGCCTTGGCAGGAACAAATGGGGATCCATAATAAACACCTGGAAGAGTAGCTGCTGCCTTGGCAGGAACTAATGGGGATCCATAATAAACACCAGGAAGAGTAGCTGCTGCCTTGGCAGGAACTAATGGGGATCTATAATAAACCCCAGGAAGAGTAGCTGCTGCCTTGGCAGGAAATAATGGGGATCTATAATAAACCCCAGGATGAGTACCTTCTGCCACGGCAGGAACTAATTGGGATCTATAATAAACACCAGGAAGAGTAGCTGTTGCCTTGGCAGGAACTAATGGGGATCCATAATAAACACCAGGAAGAGTAGCTGCTGCCTTGGCAGGAACTAATGGGGATCTATAATAAGCCCCAGGAAGAGTAGCTGCAGCCTTGGCAGGAACTAATGGGGATCTATAATAAGCCCCAGGAAGAGTAGCTGCTGCCTTGGCAGGAACTAATGGGGATCTATAATAAACACCAGGAAGAGTAGCTGCTGCATTGGCAGGAACTAATGGGGATCCATAATAAACACCAGGAAGAGTAACTGCTGCCTTGGCAGGAACTAATGGGGATCCATAATAAACCCCAGGGAGAGTAGCTGTTGCCTTGGCAGGAACTAATGGGGATCCATAATAAGCCCCAGGAAGAGTAGCTGCAGCCTTGGCAGGAACTAATGGGGATCTATAATAAGCCCCAGGAAGAGTAGCTGCAGCCTTGGCAGGAACTAATGGGGATCTATAATAAGCCCCAGGAAGAGTAGCTGCTGCCTTGGCAGGAACTAATGGGGATCTATAATAAACACCAGGAAGAGTAGCTGCTGCCTTGGCAGGAACTAATGGGGATCTATAATAAACACCAGGAAGAGTAGCTGCTGCCTTGGCAGGAACTAATGGGGATCCATAATAAACACCAGGAAGAGTAGCTGCTGCCTTGGCAGGAACTAATGGGGATCTATAATAAACACCAGGAAGAGTAGCTGCTGCCTTGGCAGGAACTAATGGGGATCTATAATAAACCCCAGGAAGAGTAGCTGCTGCCTTGGCAGGAACAAATGGGGATCTATAATAAACACCAGGAAGAGTAGCTGCTGCCTTGGCAGGAACTAATGGGGATCTATAATAAACACCAGGAAGAGTAGCTGCTGCCTTGGCAGGAACTAATGGGGATCTATAATAAACACCAGGAAGAGTAGCTGCTGCCTTGGCAGGAACTAATGGGGATCTATAATAAGCCCCAGGAAGAGTAGCTGCAGCCTTGGCAGGAACTAATGGGGATCTATAATAAGCCCCAGGAAGAGTAGCTGCTGCCTTGGCAGGAACTAATGGGGATCTATAATAAACACCAGGAAGAGTAGCTGCTGCATTGGCAGGAACTAATGGGGATCTATAATAAACACCAGGAAGAGTAGCTGCTGCCTTGGCAGGAACTAATGGGGATCTATAATAAACACCAGGAAGAGTAGCTGCTGCCTTGGCAGGAACTAATGGGGATCTATAATAAACCCCAGGAAGAGTAGCTGCTGCCTTGGCAGGAACAAATGGGGATCCATAATAAACACCTGGAAGTAGCTGCTGCCTTGGCAGGAACTAATGGGGATCCATAATAAACACCAGGAAGAGTAGCTGCTGCCTTGGCAGGAACTAATGGGGATCTATAATAAACCCCAGGAAGGATGCTGCCTTGGCAGGAACTAAATCTATAATAAACACCAGGAAGAGTAGCTGCTGCCTTGGCAGGAACTAATGGGGATCTATAATAAACCCCAGGAAGAGTAGCTGCTGCCTTGGGGAACTAATGGGGATCTATAATAAACCCCAGGAAGAGTAGCTGCTGCCTTGGCAGGAACTAATGGGGATCTATAATAAACCCCAGGAAGAGTAGCTGCTGCCTTGGCAGGAACAAATGGGGATCCATAATAAACACCTGGAAGAGTAGCTGCTGCCTTGGCAGGAACTAATGGGGATCCATAATAAACACCAGGAAGAGTAGCTGCTGCCTTGGCAGGAACTAATGGGGATCTATAATAAACCCCAGGAAGAGTAGCTGCTGCCTTGGCAGGAAATAATGGGGAATAATAAACCCCAGGATAATGCCACGGGGAACTCTATAATAAACACCAGGAAGAGTAGCTGCTGCCTTGGCAGGAACTAATGGGGATCTATAATAAACCCCAGGAAGAGTAGCTGCTGCCTTGGCAGGAACGAATGGGGATCTATAATAAACCCCAGGAAGAGTAGCTGCTGCCTTGGCAGGAACTAATGGGGATCTATAATAAGCCCCAGGAAGAGTAGCTGCTGCCTTGGCAGGAACTAATGGGGATCTATAATAAACACCAGGAAGAGTAGCTGCTGCCTTGGCAGGAACTAATGGGGATCTATAATAAACCCCAGGAAGAGTAGCTGCTGCCTTGGCAGGAACTAATGGGGATCTATAATAAACACCAGGAAGAGTAGCTGCTGCCTTGGCAGGAACTAATGGGGATCTATAATAAACCCCAGGAAGAGTAGCTGCTGCCTTGGCAGGAACTAATGGGGATCTATAATAAACACCAGGAAGAGTAGCTGCTGCCTTGGGGATCTATAATAAACCCCAGGAAGAGTAGCTGCTGCCTTGGCAGGAACTGGGGATCTATAATAAACCCCAGGAAGAGTAGCTGCTGCCTTGGCAGGAACAAATGGGGATCCATAATAAACACCTGGAAGAGTAGCTGCTGCCTTGGCAGGAACTAATGGGGATCCAAATAAACACCAGGAAGAGTAGCTGCTGCCTTGGCAGGAACTAATGGGGATCTATAATAAACCCCAGGAAGAGTAGCTGCTGCCTTGGCAGGAAATAATGGGGATCTATAATAAACCCCAGGATGAGTACCTTCTGCCACGGGAACTAATGGGATCTATAATAAACACCAGGAAGAGTAGCTGCTGCCTTGGCAGGAACTAATGGGGATCCATAATAAACACCAGGAAGAGTAGCTGCTGCCTTGGCAGGAACTAATGGGGATCTATAATAAACCCCAGGAAGAGTAGCTGCTGCCTTGGCAGGAACTAATGGGGATCTATAATAAACTGCCCTTGGCAGGAACTAATGGATCTATAATAAACACCAGGAAGTAGCTGCTGCCTTGGCAGGAACTAATGGGGATCTATAATAAACACCAGGAAGAGTAGCTGCTGCCTTGGCAGGAACTAATGGGGATCTATAATAAACACCCAGGAAGAGTAGCTGCTGCCTAATGGCCCCAGGAAGAACTGCTGCCTTGGCAAACAAATGGGGATCCATAATAAACACCTGGATAGCTGCTGCCTTGGCAGGAACTAATGGGGATCCATAATAAACACCAGGAAGAGTAGCTGCTGCCTTGGCAGGAACTAATGGGGATCTATAATAAACCCCAGGAAGAGTAGCTGCTGCCTTGGCAGGAACTAATGGGGATCTATAATAAACACCAGGAAGAGTAGCTGCTGCCTTGGCAGGAACTAATGGGGATCTATAATAAACCCCAGGAAGAGTAGCTGCTGCCTTGGCAGGAACTAATGGGGATCTACAATAAACCCCAGGAAGAGTAGCTGCAGCCTTGGCAGGAACTAATGGGGATCTATAATAAACCCCAGGAAGAGTAGCTGCTGCCTTGGCAGGAACAAATGGGGATCCATAATAAACACCTGGAAGAGTAGCTGCTGCCTTGGCAGGAACTAATGGGGATCCATAATAAACACCAGGAAGAGTAGCTGCTGCCTTGGCAGGAACTAATGGGGATCTATAATAAACCCCAGGAAGAGTAGCTGCTGCCTTGGCAGGAAATAATGGGGATCTATAATAAACCCCAGGATGAGTACCTTCTGCCACGGCAGGAACTAATTGGGATCTATAATAAACACCAGGAAGAGTAGCTGTTGCCTTGGCAGGAACTAATGGGGATCCATAATAAACACCAGGAAGAGTAGCTGCTGCCTTGGCAGGAACTAATGGGGATCTATAATAAACCCCAGGAAGAGTAGCTGCAGCCTTGGCAGGAACTAATGGGGATCTATAATAAGCCCCAGGAAGAGTAGCTGCTGCCTTGGCAGGAACTAATGGGGATCTATAATAAACACCAGGAAGAGTAGCTGCTGCATTGGCAGGAACTAATGGGGATCTATAATAAACCCCAGGAAGAGTAGCTGCTGCCTTGGCAGGAACTAATGGGGATCTATAATAAACACCAGGAAGAGTAGCTGCTGCCTTGGCAGGAACTAATGGGGATCTATAATAAACCCCAGGAAGAGTAGCTGCTGCCTTGGCAGGAACTAATGGGGATCTACAATAAACCCCAGGAAGAGTAGCTGCAGCCTTGGCAGGAACTAATGGGGATCTATAATAAACCCCAGGAAGAGTAGCTGCTGCCTTGGCAGGAACAAATGGGGATCCATAATAAACACCTGGAAGAGTAGCTGCTGCCTTGGCAGGAACTAATGGGGATCCATAATAAACACCAGGAAGAGTAGCTGCTGCCTTGGCAGGAACTAATGGGGATCTATAATAAACCCCAGGAAGAGTAGCTGCTGCCTTGGCAGGAAATAATGGGGATCTATAATAAACCCCAGGATGAGTACCTTCTGCCACGGCAGGAACTAATTGGGATCTATAATAAACACCAGGAAGAGTAGCTGTTGCCTTGGCAGGAACTAATGGGGATCCATAATAAACACCAGGAAGAGTAGCTGCTGCCTTGGCAGGAACTAATGGGGATCTATAATAAACCCCAGGAAGAGTAGCTGCAGCCTTGGCAGGAACTAATGGGGATCTATAATAAACCCCAGGAAGAGTAGCTGCTAGCTTGGCAGGAACTAATGGGGATCTATAATAAACACCAGGAAGAGTAGCTGCTGCATTGGCAGGAACTAATGGGGATCTATAATAAACCCCAGGAAGAGTAGCTGCTGCCTTGGCAGGAACTAATGGGGATCTATAATAAACACCAGGAAGAGTAGCTGCTGCCTTGGCAGGAACTAATGGGGATCTATAATAAACCCCAGGAAGAGTAGCTGCTGCCTTGGCAGGAACTAATGGGGATCTATAATAAACACCAGGAAGAGTAGCTGCTGCCTTGGCAGGAACTAATGGGGATCTATAATAAATCCCAGGAAGAGTAGCTGCTGCCTTGGCAGGAACTAATGGGGATCTATAATAAACCCCAGGAAGAGTAGCTGCTGCCTTGGCAGGAACAAATGGGGATCCATAATAAACACCTGGAGGAGTAGCTGCTGCCTTGGCAGGACCTAATGGGGATCCATAATAAACACCAGGAAGAGTAGCTGCTGCCTTGGCAGGAACTAATGGGGATCTATAATAAACCCCAGGAAGAGTAGCTGCTGCCTTGGCAGGAACTAATGGGGATCTATAATAAACCCTAGGAAGAGTAGCTGCAGCCTTGGCAGGAACTAATGGGGATCTATAATAAACCCCAGGAAAAGTAGCTGATGCCTTGGCAGGAACTAATGGGGATCTATAATAAACACCAGGAAGAGTAGCTGCTGCCTTGGCAGGAACTAATGGGGATCTGTAATAAACCCCAGGAAGAGTAGCTGCTGCCTTGGCAGGAACTAATGGGGATCCATAATAAACACCAGGAAGAGTAACTGCTGCCTTGGCAGGAACTAATGGGGATCCATAATAAACCCCAGGAAGAGTAGCTGTTGCCTTGGCAGGAACTAATGGGGATCCATAATAAACACCAGGAAGAGTAGCTGCTGCCTTGGCAGGAACTAATGGGGATCTATAATAAACCCCAGGAAGAGTAGCTGCAGCCTTGGCAGGAACTAATGGGGATCTATAATAAGCCCCAGGAAGAGTAGCTGCTGCCTTGGCAGGAACTAATGGGGATCTATAATAAACACCAGGAAGAGTAGCTGCTGCCTTGGCAGGAACTAATGGGGATCTATAATAAACCCCAGGAAGAGTAGCTGCTGCCTTGGCAGGAAATAATGGGGATCTATAATAAACCCCAGGAAGAATAGCTGGTGCCTTGGCAGGAACTAATGGAAGGATGCTGCCTTGGCAGGAACGCATGGGGATCTAAATAAACCCCAGGAAGAGTAGCTGCTGCCTTGGCAGGAACTAATGGGGATCTATAATAAACCCCAGGAAGAGTAGCTGCTGCCTTGGCAGGAACTAATGGGGATCTATAATAAACCCCAGGAAGAATAGCTCTATTGGCAGGAACTAATGGGGATCCATAATAAACACCAGGAAGAGTAGCTGCTGCCTTGGCAGGAACAAATGGGGATCCATAATAAACACCTGGAGGAGTAGCTGCTGCCTTGGCAGGAACTAATGGGGATCCATAATAAACACCAGGAAGAGTAGCTGCTGCCTTGGCAGGAACTAATGGGGATCTATAATAAACCCCAGGAAGAGTAGCTGCTGCCTTGGCAGGAAATAATGGGGATCTATAATAAACCCCAGGAAGAGTACCTGCTGCCACGGCAGGAACTAATTGGGATCTATAATAAACACCAGGAAGAGTAGCTGTTGCCTTGGCAGGAACTGGGGATCCATAATAAACACCAGGAAGAGTAGCTGCTGCCTTGGCAGGAACTAATGGGGATCTATAATAAGCCCCAGGAAGAGTAGGGCAGGAACTAATGGGGATCTATAATAAACTGCCCTTGGAAGAAGAGTAGCTGCTGCCTTGGCAGGAACTAATGGGGATCTATAATAAACACCAGGAAGAGTAGCTGCTGCCTTGGCAGGAACTAATGGGGATCTATAATAAACACCAGGAAGAGTAGCTGCTGCCTTGGCAGGAACTAATGGGGATCTATAATAAACCCCAGGAAGAGTAGCTGCTGCCTTGGCAGGAACAAATGGGGATCCATAATAAACACCTGGAGGAGTAGCTGCTGCCTTGGCAGGAACTAATGGGGATCCATAATAAACACCAGGAAGAGTAGCTGCTGCCTTGGCAGGAACTAATGGGGATCTATAATAAACCCCAGGAAGAGTAGCTGCTGCCTTGGCAGGAACTAATGGGGATCTATAATAAACACCAGGAAGAGTAGCTGCTGCCTTGGCAGGAACTAATGGGGATCTATAATAAACCCCAGGAAGAGTAGCTGCTGCCTTGGCAGGAACTAATGGGGATCTACAATAAACCCCAGGAAGAGTAGCTGCAGCCTTGGCAGGAACTAATGGGGATCTATAATAAACCCCAGGAAGAGTAGCTGCTGCCTTGGCAGGAACAAATGGGGATCCATAATAAACACCTGGAAGAGTAGCTGCTGCCTTGGCAGGAACTAATGGGGATCCATAATAAACACCAGGAAGAGTAGCTGCTGCCTTGGCAGGAACTAATGGGGATCTATAATAAACCCCAGGAAGAGTAGCTGCTGCCTTGGCAGGAAATAATGGGGATCTATAATAAACCCCAGGATGAGTACCTTCTGCCACGGCAGGAACTAATTGGGATCTATAATAAACACCAGGAAGAGTAGCTGTTGCCTTGGCAGGAACTAATGGGGATCCATAATAAACACCAGGAAGAGTAGCTGCTGCCTTGGCAGGAACTAATGGGGATCTATAATAAACCCCAGGAAGAGTAGCTGCAGCCTTGGCAGGAACTAATGGGGATCTATAATAAGCCCCAGGAAGAGTAGCTGCTGCCTTGGCAGGAACTAATGGGGATCTATAATAAACACCAGGAAGAGTAGCTGCTGCATTGGCAGGAACTAATGGGGATCTATAATAAACCCCAGGAAGAGTAGCTGCTGCCTTGGCAGGAACTAATGGGGATCTATAATAAACACCAGGAAGAGTAGCTGCTGCCTTGGCAGGAACTAATGGGGATCTATAATAAACCCCAGGAAGAGTAGCTGCTGCCTTGGCAGGAACTAATGGGGATCTACAATAAACCCCAGGAAGAGTAGCTGCAGCCTTGGCAGGAACTAATGGGGATCTATAATAAACCCCAGGAAGAGTAGCTGCTGCCTTGGCAGGAACAAATGGGGATCCATAATAAACACCTGGAAGAGTAGCTGCTGCCTTGGCAGGAACTAATGGGGATCCATAATAAACACCAGGAAGAGTAGCTGCTGCCTTGGCAGGAACTAATGGGGATCTATAATAAACCCCAGGAAGAGTAGCTGCTGCCTTGGCAGGAAATAATGGGGATCTATAATAAACCCCAGGATGAGTACCTTCTGCCACGGCAGGAACTAATTGGGATCTATAATAAACACCAGGAAGAGTAGCTGTTGCCTTGGCAGGAACTAATGGGGATCCATAATAAACACCAGGAAGAGTAGCTGCTGCCTTGGCAGGAACTAATGGGGATCTATAATAAGCCCCAGGAAGAGTAGCTGCAGCCTTGGCAGGAACTAATGGGGATCTATAATAAGCCCCAGGAAGAGTAGCTGCTGCCTTGGCAGGAACTAATGGGGATCTATAATAAACACCAGGAAGAGTAGCTGCTGCATTGGCAGGAACTAATGGGGATCTATAATAAACCCCAGGAAGAGTAGCTGCTGCCTTGGCAGGAACTAATGGGGATCTATAATAAACACCAGGAAGAGTAGCTGCTGCCTTGGCAGGAATAATAAACCCCAGGAAGAGTAGCTGGGGCATCTATAATAAACACCAGGAAGAGTAGCTGCTGCCTTGGCAGGAACTAATGGGGATCTATAATAAACACCAGGAAGAGTAGCTGCTGCCTTGGCAGGAACTAATGGGGATCTATAATAAACCCCAGGAAGAGTAGCTGCTGCCTTGGCAGGAACAAATGGGGATCCATAATAAACACCTGGAGGAGTAGCTGCTGCCTTGGCAGGAACTAATGGGGATCCATAATAAACACCAGGAAGAGTAGCTGCTGCCTTGGCAGGAACTAATGGGGATCTATAATAAACCCCAGGAAGAGTAGCTGCTGCCTTGGCAGGAACTAATGGGGATCTATAATAAACCCTAGGAAGAGTAGCTGCAGCCTTGGCAGGAACTAATGGGGATCTATAATAAACCCCAGGAAAAGTAGCAGGAAACTAATGGGGATCTATAATAAACACCAGGAAGAGTAGCTGCTGCCTTGGCAGGAACTAATGGGGATCTGTAATAAACCCCAGGAAGAGTAGCTGCTGCCTTGGCAGGAACTAATGGGGATCCATAATAAACACCAGGAAGAGTAACTGCTGCCTTGGCAGGAACTAATGGGGATCCATAATAAACCCCAGGAAGAGTAGCTGTTGCCTTGGCAGGAACTAATGGGGATCCATAATAAACACCAGGAAGAGTAGCTGCTGCCTTGGCAGGAACTAATGGGGATCTATAATAAACCCCAGGAAGAGTAGCTGCAGCCTTGGCAGGAACTAATGGGGATCTATAATAAGCCCCAGGAAGAGTAGCTGCTGCCTTGGCAGGAACTAATGGGGATCTATAATAAACACCAGGAAGAGTAGCTGCTGCCTTGGCAGGAACTAATGGGGATCTATAATAAACCCCAGGAAGAGTAGCTGCTGCCTTGGCAGGAAATAATGGGGATCTATAATAAACCCCAGGAAGAATAGCTGGTGCCTTGGCAGGAACTAATGGGGATCCATAATAAACACCAGGAAGAGTAGCTGCTGCCTTGGCAGGAACGCATGGGGATCTAAAATAAACCCCAGGAAGAGTAGCTGCTGCCTTGGCAGGAACTAATGGGGATCTATAATAAACACCAGGAAGAGTAGCTGCTGCCTTGGCAGGACCTAATGGGGATCTATAATAAACCCCAGGAAGAGTAGCTGCAGGAAATAATGGGGATCTATAATAAACCCCAGGAAGAATAGCTGCTGCCTTGGCAGGAACTAATGGGGATCTATAATAAACACCAGGAAGAGTAGCCAGGAACAAATGATCCATAATAAACACCTGTAGCTGCTGCCTTGGCAGGAACTAATGGGGATCCATAATAAACACCAGGAAGAGTAGCTGCTGCCTTGGCAGGAACTAATGGGGATCTATAATAAACCCCAGGAAGAGTAGCTGCTGCCTTGGCAGGAACTAATGGGGATCTATAATAAACACCAGGAAGAGTAGCTGCTGCCTTGGCAGGAACTAATGGGGATCTATAATAAACCCCAGGAAGAGTAGCTGCTGCCTTGGCAGGAACTAATGGGGATCTACAATAAACCCCAGGAAGAGTAGCTGCAGCCTTGGCAGGAACTAATGGGGATCTATAATAAACCCCAGGAAGAGTAGCTGCTGCCTTGGCAGGAACAAATGGGGATCCATAATAAACACCTGGAAGAGTAGCTGCTGCCTTGGCAGGAACTAATGGGGATCCATAATGGAAGGATGCTGCCTTGGCAGGAACTAATGGGGATCTATAATAAACCCCAGGAAGAGTAGCTGCTGCCTTGGCAGGAAATAATGGGGATCTATAATAAACCCCAGGAAGAGTACCTGCTGCCTTGGCAGGAACTAATTGGGATCTATAATAAACACCAGGAAGAGTAGCTGCTGGCCTAATGGGGATCCATAATAAACACCAGGAAGAGTAGCTGCTGCCTTGGCAGGAACTAATGGGGATCTATAATAAACCCCAGGAAGAGTAGCTGCAGCCTTGGCAGGAACTAATGGGGATCTATAATAACCCCAGGAAGAGTAGCTGCTGCCTTGGCAGGAACTAATGGGGATCTATAATAAACACCAGGAAGAGTAGCTGCTGCCTTGGCAGGAACTAATGGGGATCTATAATAAACCCCAGGAAGAGTAGCTGCTGCCTTGGCAGGAACTAATGGGGATCTATAATAAACACCAGGAAGAGAGCTGCTGCCTTGGCAGGAACTAATGGGGACCCCCCAGGAAGAGTAGCTGCTGCCTTGGCAGGAACTAATGGGGATCTATAATAAACACCAGGAAGAGTACTAATGGGGATCTATAATAAACACCAGGAAGAGTAGCTGCTGCCTTGGCAGGAACTAATGGGGATCTATAATAAACCCCAGGAAGAGTAGCTGCTGCCTTGGCAGGAACAAATGGGGATCCATAATAAACACCTGGAAGAGTAGCTGCTGCCTTGGCAGGAACTAATGGGGATCCATAATAAACACCAGGAAGAGTAGCTGCTGCCTTGGCAGGAACTAATGGGGATCTATAATAAACCCCAGGAAGAGTAGCTGCTGCCTTGGCAGGAACTAATGGGGATCTATAATAAACCCAGGAAGAGTAGCTGCTGCCTTGGCAGGAACTAATGGGGATCTATAATAAACACCAGGAAGAGTAGCTGCTGCCTTGGCAGGAACTAATGGGGATCTATAATAAACCCCAGGAAGAGTAGCTGCTGCCTTGGCAGGAACTAATGGGGATCTATAATAAACCCCAGGAAGAAGCTAGGAACTGGTGCCTTTGGCAGGAACTAATGGGGATCCATAATAAACACCAGGAAGAGTAGCTGCTGCCTTGGCAGGAACTAATGGGGATCTATAATAAACCCCAGGAAGAGTAGCTGCTGCCTTGGCAGGAACGCATGGGGATCTAAAATAAACCCCAGGAAGAGTAGCTGCTGCCTTGGCAGGAACTAATGGGGATCTATAATAAACACCAGGAAGAGTAGCTGCTGCCTTGGCAGGACCTAATGGGGATCTATAATAAACCCCAGGAAGAGTAGCTGCTGCCTTGGCAGGAACTAATGGGGATCTATAATAAACCCCAGGAAGAGTAGCTGCTGCCTTGTCAGGAACAAATGGGGATCCATAATAAACACCCGGAAGAGTAGCTGCTGCCTTGGCTGGAACTAATGGGGATCTATAATAAACCCCAGGAAGAGTAGCTGTTGCCTTGGCAGGAAATAATGGGGATCTATAATAAACCCCAGGAAGAGTAGCTGCTGCCTTGGCAGGAACAAATGGGGATCCATAATAAACACCTGGAAGAGTAGCTGCTGCCTTGGCAGGAACTAATGGGGATGCATAATAACCCCCAGGAAGAGTAGCTGCTGCCTTGGCAGGAACTAATGGGGATCCATAATAAACACCCGGAAGAGTAGCTGCTGCCTTGGCAGGAACTAATGGGGATTTATAATGGAAGGATCTGCCTTGGCATAATAAAATAAACACCTGGAAGAGTAGCTGCTGCCTTGGCAGGAACTAATGGGGATCTATAATAAACCCCAGGAAGAGTAGCTGTTGCCTTGGCAGGAACTAATGGGGATCTATAATAAACCCCAGGAAGAATAGCTGGTGCCTTGGCAGGAACTAATGGGGATGCATAATAATCACCAGGAAGAGTAGCTGCTGCCTTGGCAGGAACGGATCTATAATAAACCCCAGGAAGAGTAGCTGCTGCCTTGGCAGGAACTAATGGGGATCTATAATAAACACCAGGAAGAGTAGCTGCTGCCTTGGCAGGAACTAATGGGGATCTATAATAAACCCCAGGAAGAGTAGCTGCTGCCTTGGCAGGAAATAATGGGGATCTATAATAAACCCCAGGAAGAATAGCTGGTGCCTTGGCAGGAACTAATGGGGATCCATAATAAACACCAGGAAGAGTAGCTGCTGCCTTGGCAAACTATGGGGATCTAAAATAAACCCCAGGAAGAGTAGCTGCTGCCTTGGCAGGAACTAATGGGGATCTATAATAAACCCCAGGAAGAGTAGCTGCTGCCTTGGCAGGAACTAATGGGGATCTATAATAAACCCCAGGAAGAGTAGCTGCTGCCTTGGCAGGAACTAATGGGGATCTATAATAAACCCCAGGAAGAGTAGCTGCTGCCTTGTCAGGAACAAATGGGGATCCATAATAAACACCCGGAAGAGTAGCTGCTGCCTTGGCTGGAACTAATGGGGATCTATAATAAACCCCAGGAAGAGTAGCTGTTGCCTTGGCAGGAAATAATGGGGATCTATAATAAACCCCAGGAAGAGTAGCTGCTGCCTTGGCAGGAACAAATGGGGATCCATAATAAACACCTGGAAGAGTAGCTGCTGCCTTGGCAGGAACTAATGGGGATGCATAATAACCCCCAGGAAGAGTAGCTGCTGCCTTGGCAGGAACTAATGGGGATCTATAATAAACCCCAGGAAGAGTAGCTGTTGCCTTGGCAGGAACTAATGGGGATCTATAATAAACCGCAGGAAGAGTAGCTGCTGCCTTGGCAGGAACTAATGGGGATCCGTAATAAACCCCAGGAAGAGTAGCTGCAGCCTTCCCTGGAACTAATGGGGATCTATAATAAACCCCAGGAAGAGTAGCTGCTGCCTTGGCAGGACCGAATGGGGATCCATAATAACCCCCAGGGAGAGTAGCTGCTGCCTTGGCAGGAACTAATGGTGATCCATAATAACCCCCAGGAAGAGTAGCTGCTGCCTTTGCAGGAACTAATGGGGATCTATAATAAACCGCAGGAATAGTAGCTGCTGCCTTGGCAGGAACTAATGGGGATCTATAATAAACCGCAGGAAGAGTAGCTGCAGCCT
>NC_088422.1:96031280-96108780 GCF_034236695.1 Oncorhynchus nerka
TAGACTATATCAGACTATGACAGACTATATTAGACTATGACATACTATATCAGACTATGACATACTATATCAGACTATGGCAGACTATGACAGACTATATTAGACTATGGCAGAATATGACAGACTATATCAGACTATGACAGACTATATTAGACTATGGCAGAATATGACATACTATATCAGACTATGGCAGACTATGACAGACTATATTAGACTATGGCAGAATATGACAGACTATATTAGACTATGGCAGACTATGACAGACTATATTAGACTATGGCAGACTATATCAGACTATGACAGACTATATTAGACTATGACATACTATATCAGACTATGACATACTATATCAGACTATGGCAGACTATGACAGACTATATTAGACTATGGCAGAATATGACAGACTATATCAGACTATGGCAGACTATGACAGACTATATTAGACTATATCAGACTATGACATACTATATCAGACTATGACAGACTATATCAGACTATGACATACTATATCAGACTATGACAGACTATATCAGACTATGACATACTATATCAGACTATGACAGACTATATCAGACTATGACATACTATATCAGACTATGACATACTATATCAGACTATGACAGACTATGGCAGACTATGACAGACTATATTAGACTTGGCAGACTATATCAGACTATGACATACTATAACAGACTATATTAGACTATGACAGACTATATCAAACTATGACAGACTATGTCAGACTATATCAAAATATGACAGACTATATTAGACTATGGCAGACTATATCCAGACTATATCAGACTATGACAGACTATATTAGACTGTGACAGACTATATCAGACTATGACAGACTATCAGACTATGACAGACTATATCAGACTATGACATACTATATCAGACTATGACAGACTATATCAGACTATGACAGACTATATTAGACTATGACAGACTATATCAGACTATGACATACTATATCAAACTAAGACAGACTATATCAGACTATGACATACTATATCAGAATATGACAGACTATGGCAGACTGTGACAGACTATATCAGACTTGACAGACTATATCAGACTATGACATACTATAACAGACTATATTAGACTATGACAGACTATATCAAACTATGACAGACTATAACAGACTATATCAGACTATGACAGACTATACCAGACTATGACATACTATTAGACTATATCAGACTATGACAGACTATATCAGACTGTGACATACTATATCAAACTATGACAGACTATATCAGACTATGACATACTATATCAGACTATGATCAGAATATGACAGACTATGACAGACTATATCAGACTATGCCAGACTATAACAGACTATGAAAGACTATATCCAGACTATGACAGACTATATCAGACTATGACAAGACTATATCAGACTATGACATACTATATCAGAATATGACAGACTATGACAGACTATATCAGACTATAACAGACTATGAAAGACTATAACAAGACTATGACAGACTATATCAGACTATGACAGACTATATCAGACTATGACAGACTATAAAATATGACATACTATATTATGACATACTATTCAGACTATGGCAGACTATGACAGACTATATTAGACTATGGCAGACTATATCAAAATATGACAGACTATATTAGACTATGACATACTATATCAGACTATATCAGACTATGATCAGACTATCAGACTATGACAGACTATATTAGACTATGACATACTATATCAGACTATGGCAGACTATGACAAGACTGTGCCAGACTATGCCAGACTATGAAATACTATGACAGACTATGACAGACTATATCAGACAAGACTATGACAAGACAAGACTATGACAAGATCAAGACAAGACTATATCAGACTATGGCAAGACTATGCCAGACTATAAAGACTTTATGATAAGACTATGACAGACTATGAAAGACTAAGACAAGACTATACAAGACTAAGACAAGACTATATCAGACTATGACAAGACTATATCAGACTATGAAATACTATAAAAGACTATGACACACTATGACAGACTATGAAATACTATATCAGACTATGAAATACTATATCAGACTATGACAAGACTAAGACAAGACTATGACAGACTATACAAGACTTGGCAAGACTATGCCAAGACTATGACAATACTATAACAAGACTATATTAGACTATGACAAGACTATATCAAGACTAAGACAAGACTATGAAAGACTAAGACAAGACTATGACAAGACTATGCCAAGACTATGACAATACTATGCCAGACTATTCCAGACTATGACAGACTATATCAGACTGTGACAGACTATATCAGACTATGACAGACTATCAGACTATGACAGACTATATTAGACTATGACATACTATATCAGACTATGACAGACTATATCAGACTATGACAGACTATATCAGACTATGACAGACTATATCAGACTATGACAGACTATATACTAAGACAGACTATATCAGACTATGACATACTATATCAGACTATGACAGACTATGACAGACTATATCGGGCAGACTATATCAGACTATGACAGACTATGACAGACTATGACAGACTATATCAGACTATGACAGACTATATCAGACTATGACAGACTATATCAGACTATGACATACTATATCGGACTATGACATACTATATCAGACTATGACATACTATATCAGACTATATCAGACTATGACATACTATATCAGACTATGGCAGACTATAAAGACTATCAGACTATGACAGACTATGGCGAGACTATGACAGACTATATTAGACTATGGCAGACTATATCAGACTATGACATACTATAACAGACTATATATGACAGACTATATCAAAAATATGACAGACTATGACAGACTATATCAGACTATGACAGACTATATCAGACTATGACATACTATATTAGACTATATCAGACTATGACAGACTATATCAGACTTAGACTATGACAGACTATATCAGACTATGACTATATCAGACTATATCAGACTATGACATACTATATTAGACTATGACAGACTATATCCAGACTATGACAGACTATATTAGACTATGACAGACTATATCAGACTATGACATACTATATCAGACTAAGACAGACTATATCAGACTATGACATACTATATCAGACTATGACAGACTATGACAGACTATATCAGACTATAACAGACTATGTTAAAAGACTATACAAGACTATGGCAGACTATATAGACTATGACAGACTATATCAGACTATGACAGACTATATTAGACTATGACATACTATATCAGACTATGACATACTATATCAGACTATGGCAGACTATGACAGACTATATTAGACTATGGCAAAATATGACAGACTATATCAGACTATGGCAGACTATACAGACTATGGCAGACTATGTGACTACGGCAGACTATATCAGACTATGACAGACTATATCAGACTATGACATACTATATCAGACTATGACATACTATATCAGACTATGACATACTATATTGACTATGACTGTACTATATCAGACTATGACAGACTATATCTTGACTATGACATACTATATCAGACTATGACATACTATATCAGACTATGACAGACTATATCAGACTATGGCAGACTATGACAGACTATATTAGACTTGGCAGACTATATCAGACTATGACAGACTATGGCAGACTATATCAGACTATGACATACTATATCAGACTATGACATACTATATCAGACTATATCAGACTATGGCAGACTATATCAGACTATGACAGACTATATCAGACTGTGACAGACTATATCAGACTATGACAGACTATATCAGACTATGACAGACTATATCAGACTATGACATACTATATCAGACTATGACATACTATATCAGACTATGGCAGACTATGACAGACTATATTAGACTATGGCAGACTAGAGACACACTAAGAGACAAATCAACAGACACCATCCATGCTGCATAGGAAGGCCAACACAGCAGTCTGTCCTGAAGCAAACCAAGGTTCCCTCTGTGCAGTAGGAAGGGTGCGTCACTTGAGTGGGTTGAGTCACAGACGTGATCTTCCGGTCCGGGTTGGAGCCCCCCTCGGGTTTGTGCCGTGGGTGAGATCTTCGTGGGCAATACTCGGCCTTGTCTCAGGGTAGTCGGTTGGTGGTTGAAGATATCCCTCTGGTGGTGTGGGGGCTGTGCTTTGGCAAAGTGGATGGGGTTATATCCTTCCTGTTTGGCCCTGTCCGGGGATATCGTCGGGGATAGTGTCTCCCGACCCCTCCTTTCTCACCCTCTAGTTTTTATGCTGCAATAGTTTTTGTCGAGGGGCTAGGGGTAGTCTGTTATATCTTCAGTATTTATCCTGTCTAATCCTGTGTCCTATGTGAATTTAGGTATGCTCCCTCTAATTCTCTCTCTCTCTTTCTCTCTGAGGACCTAAGCCCTAGGACCATGCCTCAGGACTACCTGTCCTGATGACTCCTTGCTGTCCCCAGTCCACTTGGTCGTGCTGCTGCCCAGTTTCAACTGTTCTGCCTGCGGCTATGGAACCCTGACCTGTTCACTGGACGTGCTACCTGTCCCAGACCTGCTGTTTTTGACTCGCTCTCTACCGCACCTGCTGTCTCTAACTCTGAATGATCGGCTATGAAAAGACAACTGACATTTACTCCTGAGGTGCTGACCTGTTTCACCCTCTACAACCATTGTGATTATTATTATCAGACTCTGCTGGTCATCTATGAACGTTTGAACATCTTGGCCATGTTCTATTATAGTCTCCACCCGGCACAGCCAGAAGAGGACTGGCCACCCCTCATAGCCTGGTTCCTCTCTAGGTTTCTTCCTAGGTTCCCGCCTTTCTAGGGAGTTTTTCCTAGCCACCAGGCTTCTACATCTGCATTGCTTGTTGTTTGGGCTTTTAGGCTGGGTTTCTGTACAGCACTTTGTGACATCGGCTGGTGTAAAAAGGGCTTTATATATACATTTGATTGATTGTCTCCTCTGGGCAGTAGTCTCCTCTGGGCAGTAGTCTCCTCTGGGGAGTAGTCTCCTCTGGGCAGTAGTCTTCTCTGGGGAGTAGTCTCAGATATCCCAGACCTTAGAGCAACGTAAACTAGGCAACAGCTGGAGCGTTGGTACATCGCCGGAAGCAACCAGACGATATGGGCAGAGACAGAAGGATCTACTAATACTCTGTCTGTTTAGTCTGTTCATCATTAGCCAAGGGATAGTCAATGCAGACTGCTCATCATTAGCCAAGGGATAGTCTATGCAGACTGCTCATCATTAGCCAAGGGATAGTCTATGCAGACTGCTCATCATTAGCCAAGGGATAGTCTATGCAGACTGCTCATCATTAGCCAAGGGATAGTCTATGCAGACTGCTCATCATTAGCCAAGGGATAGTCTATGCAGACTGCTCATAATTAGCCAATGGATAGTCTATGCAGACTGCTCATCATTAGCCAAGGGATAGTCTATGCAGACTGCTCATCATTAGCCAAGGGATAGTCTATGCAGACTGTCATCATTACTCAAGGGATAGTCTATGCAGTCTGCTCATCATTAGCCAAGGGATAGTCTATGCAGTCTGCTCATCATTAGCCAAGGGATAGTCTATGCCAGGTGTCAAACTCAAGGCTCATTCAATCCGGCCTGCGGAACAATGTTGTAGAAATCATAATATACCTATATTTATAGCCTCTTCACTCTGTCCAGCTTGCTAACAGTCATAGAAACGAAAGCTAGACAGTCAGGGAGCATACATTTGTATTTTGTGTTTTTGACAGCGAGGAAATATAACATTTTAAATGCGGTCCACCGGACCTCGGGAAGAAGGAATGTGCTCCTGTGGAGAAAATTTGTTTGACACCCTGGTCTATGCAGACAGCTCATCAAGAGAAGGCTTGATTTACTTTGTTGATATGGCAGTATGCACCCCGCTAGAGGCTATACTGATTACTCTGCATATTAATTTGGTCAGTGCATTTATCCAGCCTTTCTCTTTTGTCTATGAGGAGGATGGAGGCTGATGGCACTGGGGAAAAGCTGGCAGAGAAAGTACTTTTCTGTAGAAGTATCTTATATCACTTATAACTGCTTCCCTGTGGTCCTAGGTCTGAAGGAAACATGCTTCACAGTGATTGCTAACTGCTTCCCTGTGCTCCTAGGTCTGAAGGAAACATGCTTCACGGTGACTGCTAACTGCTTCCCTGTGCTCCTAGGTCTGAAGGAAACATGCTTCACGGTGACTGCTAACTGCTTCCCTGTGCTCCTAGGTCTGAAGGAAACATGCTTCCCTGTGCTCTAACTGCTTCCCTGTGCTCCTAGGTCTGAAGGAAACATGCTTCACGGTGACTGCTAACTGCTTCCCTGTGCTCCTAGGTCTGAAGGAAACATGCTTCACAGTGATTGCTAACGGCTTCCCTGTGCTCCTAAGTCTGAGAGAAAAATGCTTCACAGCAATTGCTAACGGCTTCCCTGTGCTCCTAGGTCTGAAGGAAACATGCTTCACAGTGATTGCTAACGGCTTCCCTGTGCTCCTAGGTCTGAAGGAAACATGCTTCACAGTGATTGCTAACTGCTTCCCTGTGCTCCTAGGTCTGAGAGAAACATGATTGCCAAAGAAAACGTATTTGTTGTATGTTTGTCAGCAAAACCATTATCCTAAAATCATTAAATATTCATATTATTCCTGTGCTTGCTAATTTTGCCAAGTGTGATTAATATTTGGTTTGGTTTAGTTCCATCACAGACTTCAAACTGTCTGATGTGTGTTTTATGTGTGCTGCTGAGAACTGCACAGTGAGATAATATTTGGTTGGCTGTATAGCTCAGGACCCTAAGCAGGAAGAAAATGCACACGAATGACAAATGAAAGTCAAACCCAATTAGTTAAGTTCAGTTCTTTGAACACAACTCTTGTCAGCACAAAACCTGAGGTTATCCTGTAGGTGTTCCAAAAGCACTGAAATATTACCCCCTCCTTATTCACTGCACTGAACTAATTTTGATCCCTGAACTGTTGGTTACAAAATATTTGGTTTGGTTTAGTTCCACAAAGACTTCAACCCCTCCTGATAGGTGTTTTATGTGTTAACCCCTGCTGATAACTGCACACTGAGATAATATTTGTTGGCTGTACCTCAGGACCCTAACCCCTCCTGAATGACAAACAAAGCACTGAACTGAGTTAAGTTCAGTTCTTTGAACACAACTCTCCTGTAGGTGATCCACAAAGCACTGAACTGAGGTTACCCCCTCCTGTAGGTGTTCCACAAAGCACTGAACTGAGGTTAACCCCTCCTGTAGGTGATCCACAAAGCACTGAACTGAGGTTACCCCCTCCTGTAGGTGATCCACAAAGCACTGAACTGAGGTTAACCCCTCCTGTAGGTGATCCACAAAGCACTGAACTGAGGTTACCCCTCCTGTAGGTGATCCACAAAGCACTGAACTGAGGTTAACCCCTCCTGTAGGTGATCCACAAAGCACTGAACTGAGGTTAACCCCTCCTGTAGGTGATCCACAAAGCACTGAACTGAGGTTAACCCCTCCTGTAGGTGATCCACAAAGCACTGAACTGAGGTTAACCCCTCCTGTAGGTGATCCACAAAGCACTGAACTGAGGTTACCCCCTCCTGTAGGTGATCCACAAAGCACTGAACTGAGGTTAACCCCTCCTGTAGGTGACCCACAATGTATTCAGCTCCTGTAACACACATGTTCAAAGAGCCCAAGACAGACAAACAATTCAGCCTTTTCCATATTCTAAAAATATACTGTTTCACTCAAACTCTGTTTATGGTCTTTCAAGACGGAGTAGCTCTTGCAGTGGACATGGACATACTGTATAGACATTTAAAAAAATAATACAATTTCTGAATAAAGGATTGCTAACAAATCCATTTATGTAATACATTGTCAAAACAGGAATTTCTTCACAATTTTCAAGCAGTGACGTGCCCATCACAATCTGTATTTCTAACAGCATTAGCTAAGCAACACAGAGGGGATCTTCTGAATGCAGTGGTATATTTTCAGCACACACAGCAGACAAGACGAGGGAAGTCAGTAGGGCTTATGGAGAAGCATCTTGTAAGAACTCCCCGCTGGTGTGTGATGATGAACAGGGATGAGAGCAGGAGAGTGGCGGCGCCCACAGAGGTGGGATCCACAGGCACCGTCTGTCTGATGTTACTGGAGGCGGCGTGGCACACGCAGGCCAGGGTGGAATTCCATGATGGAAATGAAAGGAAGCAGCGCTGGCAGGAGCGCTGGGACTTCCATTTTGCCACTACACAGGGAGTGTCCTCAGGAGACGACTGGCTGTGAGGTTGACTGACAGTCAGCCCTATGTGTTGGGCGCGTGTGTAATGTTTCATTTATCACCTGGGAGATCTGGTAGGAGATCAGTTAACGTAGATCAAAACAGTCCTGATCTACACGTTCTGTGGAGCAAACTAAAACTAACTTCTAAAACATATCAGGCTAGTGTTGAAAGTCTAATGCAGAGGAGAAACCAGATTCTCTCTAGTCTAAATAAATAATGATTCCAGGCTGGCAGAAGCATATCCTCAGAAGAATATCAAGGCTGTACTTTATCTCATTGTCAATTTAGACACATTCTACATCCCTACTTACTGTAGAACAAAGCCTGGTCTGATATCCAGCACCAGTCAAAAGTGTGGACACACCTACCCATTCAAGTGTTTTTATTTATTTATACTATTTTATACATTGTAGAATGATAGTGGAGCCATCGAAACTATGAAATAACACATGGAATAATGTAGTAACCAAAAAAAGTGTTAAACAAATCAAAATATATTTTATATTTGAGATTCTTCAAAGTAGTCACCCTTTGCCTTGATGACAGCTTTGCACACTTTTGGCATTCTCTCAACCACCTTCATGAGGTAGTCACCTGGAATGCATTTCAATGAATGCGTTTGAGCCAATCAGTTGTGTTGTGACAAGGTACGGTTGGTATACAGAAGATAGCCCTATTTGGTGAAAGACCAAGTCCATATTATGGCAAGAACAGCTCAAATAAACAAAGAGAAACAACAGTCCATCATCGACTTTAAGATATCAAGGTCAGTCAATGGAACATTTCAAGAACTTTGAAAGTTTCTTCAAGTGCACTCGCAAAAACCATCAATCGCTGTGATGAAAGTACCCCTCATGAAGACCGCCACAGCAAAGGAAGACCCAGAGTTACCTCTGCTGCAGAGGATATGTTCATTAGAGTTAACAGCACCTCAGATTGTAGCCTAAATAAATGCTTCACAGAGTTCAAGTAACAGATACATCTCCACATCAACTGTTCAGAGGAGACTGCGTGAATCAGGACATCATGGTGTTGGGGTGCTTTGCTGGTGACACTGTCAGGATTTATTAGAATTCAAGGCACACTTAACCAGCAAGGCACACTTAACCAGAATTTAAAATAACTACCTCATCTCTGTAACTCTCACATACAATTATCTGTAAGGTCGCTCAGTGAATTTCAAACACAGATTCAACCACAAAGACCAGGGAGGTTTTCCAATGCCAAGCAAAGAAGGGCACCTATTGGTAGATTGGTCAACAACAACAAAATAACAGACATTGAAAATCCCTTTGAGAATGGTGAAGTTATTAATTACACTTTGGATGGTGTATCAATACACCCAGTCACTACAAAGATACAGGCATCCTTCCTAACTCAATTACCGGAGAGGAAGGAAACCGCTCAGGGATTTCACAAAGATGCCAATGGTGACTTTAAAACAGTTACAGAGTTTAATGGCTGTGATAGGAGAACACTGAGGATGGATCAACAACATTGTAGTTACTCCACTATACTAACCTAAATGACAGTGTGAAATGAAGGAAGATATAAACATATTCCAAAACATGCTTCCGGTTTCCAATAAGTCACTAAAAGTAAAGCTGACAAAACAATTGGCAAAGGAATTATGTCCTGAATACAAAGTGTTATGTTTAGAGCAAATCCAACACATCACTGAGTGCCTCTCTTCATATGTTCAATCATAGTGGTGGCTGCATCATGTTATGGGTATGCAAGGACAAGGAGGTTTTTTTTCATGATAAAAAGAAACGAAATGGAGCTAAACACTGGCAAAATCCTTAAAGTAAACCTGGTTCAGTCTGCTTTCAACAGACACTGGGAGACAAATTCACCTTTCAGCAGGACAATAACCTCAAACACAAGGCCAAAAATACATTGGAGTTGCTATATTCCTGAGTGGCCGAGTTACAGTTATGACTTAAATCAGCTTGAAAATCTGTCAAGACTTGAAAATGGCTGACTAGCAATGATGAACAACCAACTTGCAAATATTGTACAATCCAGGTGTGCAATAATGCTCTTAGAGCGCCAAAGGTGTATTGTCTCAGGGGTGTGAATACGTATGTAAATGAGATATTTCTGTATTTCATTTTCAATAGATTTGCTAAAATATCTGAAAACATGTTTTCACTTTGTCATTATGGGGTATTGTGTGTAGAATTCAGGCTGTAACAACAAAATGTGGAATATATGCCACTCCAAATTTAGCTCAGGTGCAACCAATTTCCTTTGATTATCCTTGAGATGTCACTACAACTTGATTGGAGTCCACCTGTGGCCAATTCAATTCTTTGGACATAATTTAGAAAACACTTCTAGAGTGTTGAAAGTTTCCAAGAGCACAGTGGTCTCCATCATTGGTAAACTACCCAGAGAGTGGCCAGATGGAAGCCACTCCTGAGAAAAGGCACATGACAGCACGCCTGGACTTTACAAAAAGACACGTGAAAGATTCAGAGCAAAAACTTAAAAAATGACTCTTTGGCCTGAATGCAAAATGCTGTGTCTGGAGAAAATCAGGCACAGCTCATCAACCCATCCCTACCATGAAGTATGGTGGTGGCAGCATCATGCTATGGGGATGCTTTCCAGCTGCAGGGACAGGGAGTCTGGTAAGGATAGAGGGAACAATGAATAGAACCAAATACAAGCAAATCATTGATGAGAACATTGATAAGAACAAGATTCACATTCCAACAGGAAAATGACCCCAAGCATACAGTCAAAGCAACGCTAGAATGGATTCAGAACAAGAATGTGAAAGTCCTTTAGTGGCCCAGCCAAAGCCCAGACTTGAATCCCATGGAAAATCTGTGGAAAAACTTGAAGATTGCTCTTCAAGGCCAATCCCCATCTAACTTAATTAACAGAGATTGAAAAAAATCTGCAAGGAAGAATGGGAGAAAATCCCCAAATCCAGATGTGCAAAGCTGATCCAGACATCCCCAAGACGACCAAAAGCAGATCCATACATCCCTAAGACAACTCAAAGCTGATCCAGACATCCAAGATGACTCAAAGCTGATCCATACATCCCTAAGACAACTCAAAGCTGATCCAGACATCCAAGATGACTCAAAGCTGATCCAGACATCCCTAAGACAACTCAAAGCTGATCCAGACATCCCTAAGACAACTCAAAGCTGATCCAAACATCCCCAAAGTGACTCAAAGCTGGTCCAGACATACCCTAGACGACTCAAAGCTGATCCAGACATACCCTAGACAACTCAAAGCTGATCCAGACATACCCTAGACAACTCAAAGCTGATCCAGACAAACCCAAGACGACTCAAAGCTGTAATAGCCACCAAAGGTGCTTCTACAAAGTATTGACTGAGGGGTGTGAATACTTATTGAAAATGAAACACAGATTTAATTTACATAGTGTAAATGTACTAAGATTTCTAAAAACATGTTTTCACTTTGTCGTTATGGAGTATTTTATGTAGATATATTTAATCCATTCTGAATTCAGGCTGTAACAATAAAATGCGGAATAAGTCAAGGGGTGTGAATACTCTGATGGCACTACATATATTGTTTGTAGGCTTGTTGGGCTTTTATGAATGGTTTATGTCTATGTGTTGGGCTTTTATGAATGGTTTATGTCTATGTGTTGGGCTTTTATGAATGGTTTATGTCTATGTGTTGGGCTTTTATGAATGGTTTATTTCTATGTGTTGGGCTTTTATTAATGGTTTATTTCTATGTGTTGGGCTGGAGCTGAGATTATTCTTTACACAGTCAAGTATATTTGTCCAGGTCTCAATTGTTCCCTGATTTGCACCATGTATTCCTGCTGTCGCTAATTATAATGTAGTAACTTCTAATAGTAACTGTAGCCCTTGGCAAATTGGGAGTCAGGTGATTGCCATCTAAGAGTCAGCAGTAATCGTCTCTGATTAATTGATTCAAGGAGCTATTATCGTTAAGTAACAGATGCAAAGCATTGGAATATTTACATGAATGTACATGAAAATGAATTGAATCACTTTGCCCCAGACGCATTTAACTGCAGGGCACTCCCACATCATATGGAGGAATGTGTCTACCTGATTTAGGGGACACAGTGAACAGTTGGGGAGTTCTGGCCAATTTCATCAAAAAACCTTTTCTTGGTGTCAAATACAGTCTGTATAAGTGTATACATTTATGGTTCGGATTATGGGATGCCAAGATCATATTTTTACATATTCTGTTCCAGTTAAAGGGTTGTTCAGATTCAATAAGATCTGTGTACCATACTTTAATGGCTAGCTCAGAATAAGAGCATTCCAAAAGGGAGATCTTTTCTTTGGGAGCCCAGATCATTTATTTATAAATCACATCATTGGATGGTTTGCACATTGTATTTCCCAAGGGACTCTGGGCCAGCATTGCTGACGTTTGTTGTAAATATAAAATAATAATTCTGCCTGGTAATGTGTACAGTATGTCTTTCAAATCCTGGAATGTTCTCAAACCATTACTGTCCATGATTTCAGCAAGGGGTACGGATTCCACATTTGGACCATTGGGGATGGGGGGGGTGCAAAAGGCAACCCTCCAGATCACATGGCATGACATTTTGATTCCCAGTAACAATGTTTTTAAATTTTACATCAAATTTAAATTGTGTGGGCAATAATAGGACCAAAATGCAGTTTACTGTTTAAGGGATATATCAGTGGAGACAACCTCTTCCAGGGCAATAGGAGACACCATATTACATTGTTTAAGGGATATATCAGTGGAGACCACCTCTTCCAGGGCAATAGGATACTCCATATTACATTGTTTAAGGGATATATCAGTGGAGACCACCTCTTCCAGGGCAATAGGAGACACCATATTACATTGTTTAAGGGATATATCAGTGGAGACAACCTCTTCCAGGGCAATAGGATACTCCATATTACATTGTTTAAGGGATATATCAGTGGAGACCACCTCTTCCAGGGCAATAGGAGACACCATATTACATTGTTTAAGGGATATATCAGTGGAGACCACCTCTTCCAGGGCAATAGGAGACACCATATTACATTGTTTAAGGGATATATCAGTGGAGACCACCTCTTCCAGGGCAATAGGAGACACCGTATTACATTGGTTAAGGGATATACCAGTGGAGACCATCTCTTCCAGGGCAATAGGAGACACCATATCACATTGTTTATGGGATGTATCAGTGGAGACAACCTCTTCCAGGGCAATAGGAGACACCATATTACATTCCATATTAAATTGTTTATGGGATATATCAGTGGAGACCACCTCTTCCAGGGCAATAGGAGACACCATATTACATTGTTTAAGGGATATATCAGTGGAGACCACCTCTTCCAGGGCAATAGGAGACACCATATTACATTGGTTAAGGGATATATCAGTGGAGACCACCTCTTCCAGGGCAATAGGAGACACCATATTACATTGTTTAAGGGATATATCAGTGGAGACCACCTCTTCCAGGGCAATAGGAGACACAATATTACATTGTTTAAGGGATATATCAGTGGAGACCACCTCTTCCAGGGCAATAGAAGACTCCATATTACATTGTTTAAGGGATATATCAGTGGAGACCACCTCTGCCAGGGCAATAGGAGACACCATATTTCTCACTATACTCAGCCAGGGGGCAGAATAATCATGTCTAAACCAATTTATGATGGGGGGAAATACTTGTGCCTGGAAATACAATGTAAAGTTTGATACGGATCGTCCTCGCTCTTCCCCTCTTTGTATGTTTGTTCATTTGTATCTGGGATCACTTACCTTGCTCTCATATATATATATATATATGGCTCCTGAGTGGCGCAGCAGTCTAAGGCAATGCATCTCAGTGCAAGAGGCATCACTAGAGTCCCTGGTTCGATTCCATGCTGTATCACACCCAGCCATGATAGAGTCCCATAGGGCGGCGCACAGCGTGGTCTGGGTTTGGCCGTCATTGTAAATAAGAATTTGTTCTTAATTGACTTGCCTAGTTAAATAAAGTCTCAATTAAAAATACACACTTTCAAACCACATTATGGATTTCATCCCAATAGCCAGAAGGGGGAAACAATTGGGATTCCATTGGTAGAGATGGAGTCTTCCCTCAGGGCTGACAGAGGCAGTAGGGCAGATTTGGTTAGATTTATTTAGTTGAGATGGAGCTGAATTTGTCTATGATCTTCAAAGCTCTTGGGAGGAATTAGGATACACCGTCTAGATAAAGTAAGATATCGTCAGCGTATAATGATATGCTATGATCCGTAGATTTGAGATATTGGTGTAAATTTTGGATTGTAGAATTGCCTGGGCCAGGGTCTCCCTAGACAAAAACAGTAGAAGTGAGATGGGATCACCTTGCCTGCTACTTCTAGGGTATGAATACTTTCTGAAGGCACTGTCTAAGACGAATATATGATTTTCTCCAACAAAAATCAGGGAGAGGGTATCAACACTTCTAATTCGGGTGAACCTAACATTTAATCTGCTATGCTGAACAGTCAAGCAGAGGTTGGTTACCCTCAGTAATCACTCTAAATAAAATCCCAGTACTTAAAACATATAGAATGCTAGATCTAGACAAACAAGGACACAGCAGTGATCTGAGATTCAGCACCATGGACCACGGCAGAATCAAAATCCTGGAATTGGAGGTTCTGCACAAGATGAACCTGGACAGCGACTATGCAATGGACTGGTAGAACACATTGGATAAAGGAAGGAAGACAAATCCAGGAAGACAGTGGGCTGAATTGGAAGACTCCCGCACCAACTATCTTCTATGCAACTTCCTTTGTCTCAGAGCAAGTATTAACCAATCCCAGCACACATTTACATTTCATAATACAATTGAGAAGAAAAAAAAAGTTTGCACACTTTAACATGAATCCTCATCCTTATTGAGCAGACATGACTAATGTTTTGCTATATTATGTGAAACGTCTGTTCAGACAGGAGTTTGCGCGATATGACACCAACCCCCCCCCTAGATGTCTAATTCTTTCAGATTACATTGAATGCTCAAGAGAGAGAATAGACACTTAACAATCTTGTAATAGTTCAGATGGTAGTGATACAGACTGTCTGGTCAGAGTAAGACCACAGTCACCTTTAACAGCTCAAATGTTTCTTTGACACCCATTTTAACATGAGACAGGCTCCTCATGTTGCTCTACAACTGCACGTCAATACGAGAGGCCAATACAACTGGCGTTATTGTGGAAAGCATAATCTTTAAAAAGAGATGTACTTATACCACAAAGAATTTTAAAAGGAGCTACACGTCATTTGTGAGGCCAGCAAATCTCATCAATTAAAGTCTGTGGCTGTAGCACAATGGGTTAGTGTGTGGCTCAGGCCCTGTCAATTTGACAACAGCCAGTCTGTCTTTTAAGGACCAATAAGAGGTTTTGGGGTAAAATATTGTATAACATCATTCTACTATTACTGTAGATAGAGTATATTAAAATACATTGACATTTCTAATGCTTGTTTGCAGGACATAAAATGCAGTTTTTGGTACAAAAGCCACTGTGGCAGGAATATTTATTATTATTATTTTTAAATCTACCAGCCACATTTTTTTTACCAGACAAAATATTTTTTCCACAAATAACACCAACAGAACACAAAAAAACAGATGAGCATGCTTTGTAATGTTTCTAAAACAATAAGTGTATTACTAGTAAGAAGTAAATTGGTATATTGATTAATTAAATTTTTAACCACAATATCAGAGACAAAAATGTTCACCTGCACCTTTAAGGGAGGGAGGTTACCGTGGCAACGCAAATCAGTATTGTTTCTGCCTGTGAGATTGACTAGTAGAAGCGTGGTCTTCTCTTCCCAAGCAGTTGAAACTCAAACATAGAAAAACAACCTAGTTTGTGAACAAAACAATGTAAATAGCCAAGAAACACAAGGACAGAGTTTCACTTCAGTAGACTTTGTTTTCAAGTAAATTAGACCAACTTTTATGCCTGTGCACAGCGCTTCTAAAAATGTAATCTTTCACTCAGCTCTTCATGTGCGCACAGTCCCCCAGCCAGGCTGTGTGGCAGAGGAGGTGGAACAGGCTATATATTACCAGCTATGAAACAAAAACGGCAGAAATATTTTGAAAACAGCAAGTGTAGCATATTTGTCACTATAAATGTGATCAAACTTGACTTTCTATATTCACAAATGCGAGTGAAATACTTGCACTGTGAAGTCCTGACCACCCGGCAACATGGCTGGGGAAAAATCCACATTTGGCAGGTGTTCATTTTAGGCCCTGATTGTTTGCCTCCATTTATTGGGATGGTTGGACATCGTAGTAATGGTTCTCTTCAATGGGTGGTGCTGAAGGATCCATTCCACTCTGCTTCATTTGGACAGCGATGTCAAATAGGTAGTCATAACATTCACACCTGGAACAAGACACGTGGATAATCCACTACCACACAAACCTCTAGAAAGCACCAATGATGCATTTAAAAACAGTGATACATTCAGTCTAAATGACACATTCACAGTAATACTTCTACAAACATTACTTTTAGACTATTTCTAATTATTCACTTCTATAAAACATTGTGTTACTTCAATCATTCATTAACTCACATGGTCTTGGCTTTCTCCCAGGACTCCCCCCACACGTAGACTCCGTGGCGCCGGACGAGGACCGCACAGGAGTCTGGGTACTGCTCCATGGCCAGCGCCATGCGCTCCTTCAGGTCCCGCTCCTCCGGGGTGTTCTCAATGATGGGGACCACCAGGGTTTCATCATATCTACACACACACACGTCAACGTCAGTGTGTGAGCAGAATGCATAGTCAATAGGGCCACTATCTAAAATCAAGTGTCAGTTTCCCCTGAATGAAAATGTGCCAGAATTGACAGGAGTTACAAGGTAACATCTGGATTCCCACATTCATTTCCATAAGCTGCCGGGGCTGGACTGTTTCAGTACAGACATTCACACTTTAGCACATTGGCAGGTAGCTTAGTGATTAGAGTGTTGGGCCAGTAACCGTAAGATTGCTGAATCGAAACACCCTGAGCTGACAAGGTAAAAATCTGTCATTCTGCCCCTGAGCAAGGCAGTTAACCCACTGTTCCCTGGGTGCCGAAGACGTGGATGTTGATTAAGGCAGACCTCTGCACATCTGATTCAGAGGGGTTGGGTTAAATGTGGAAGACACATTTCAGTTGAATACATTCATTTGGACAACTGACTAGGAAATCTCCTTTCCCATTGAGCACTTAAACGGCCGTCGTTGGCGCTGGAGGTGCCCTCGCAACCTGCCCGCCCGTAGTTGGTGCTGGAGTTGGCGCTATCCTAGCAACCTGCCCAACCTGCCCACCCGTAGTTGGTGCTGGAGGTGTGCCTAGCAACCTGCCCACCCGTAGTTGGTGCTGGAGGTGCCCTAGCAACCTGCCCGCCCGTAGTTGGTGCCGGAGGTGTCCTAGCAACCTGCCCGCCCGTAGTTGGTGCCGGAGGTGTCCTCGCCACGTGCCCACCTGTAGTTGGTTCTGGAGGTGTCCTAGCCATGTGCCCACCTGTAGTTGGTTCTGGAGGTGTCCTAGCCATGTGCCCACCTGTAGTTGGTTCTGGAGGTGTCCTGCCATGTGCCTACCTGTAGTTGGTTCTGGAGGTGTCCTAGCCATGTGCCTACCTATAGTTGGTTCTGTAGCCAGTTGGTGCTGGAGGTGTCCTAGCCATGTGCCTACCTGTAGTTGGTTCTGGAGGTGTCCTAGCCATGTGCCTACCTGTAGTTGGTTCTGGAGGTGTCTAGCCATGTGCCTACCTGTAGTTGGTTCTGGAGGTGTCCTAGCCATGTGCCTACCTGTAGTTGGTTCTGCCTACCTGAGGTATCCTAGCCATGTGCCTACCTGTAGTTGGTTCTGGAGGTGTCCTAGCCATGTGCCTACCTGTAGTTGGGTCTGGAGGTGTCCTAGCCATGTGCCCACCTGTAGTTGGTTCTGGAGGTGCCCTTGCGGATTCCTTTATCATCTCCTGGTGAGTTATGCGGAACTCCTTGCCAGGATAAAACAGAGTTGCCATGACGGCAGCCTTGGAGTGGGTGTGGATGACGGCCTGCGCCGCTGAGGAACAGGAGGGAGACAGTTAGCATGTTGGCCTATTCCCAGGTCTGTGAATAAAGCTCAACCCTCATAGACTATCATTCATTAACAGAGAGAGCTCACCCCTCATAGTGTATCATTCATTAACAGAGAGCTCACCTCTCAGTGTATCAATCATGGACAGAGAGAAGACACCTCTCATAGTGTAGCATTCATTAACAGAGAGAGCTCAACCCTCATAATGTATCATTCAGAGAGCTCACCTCTCAGTGTATCAATCATGAACAGAGAGCTCACCTCTCATAGTGAAGGCATTCATGAACAGAGGAGTGCACTGGCTCTTCTTCAGGTTCTTCCAGGGGGGTGGAGAGCTGATGTCTCTCTCCTCCACATCACAGACAAACATGTCATCTGGCTACAGGGTGCAACACACACATAAAAAACACATCTCCAGAAACTGTCAAACTAAGTAGTCCAAGTTGGCTCTGATGATATGAAGGCAAAACACCAGCCCTGCTCACCTGTGAAGTAAAAACACCAGCCCTGCTCATGATGATGATATGAAGGTAAAACACCAGCCCTGCTCACCTGTAGTCTCTATGATGATATGAAGGTAAAACACCAGCCCTGCTCACCTGTAGTCTCTATGATGATATGAAGGTAAAACACCAGCCCTGCTCACCTGTAGTCTCTCCTTCTGCACTCCAGACGGGGCAATGTAGATCTGATCTCTAGGTACAACAAAATGGGGAGATGAATGTTCATTAGCTAGCATGCATATTCTCTCTAACTAAAGACCAAGTCACGTATGAGGTTTTGAATTTTCAAATGATTCAACAATATTAAAGTCAGAGCACTTACCCACGTCTCAAACTTAGCCCTCCTCCTGTCCCAGTAACCCAGCCGAGTTGGTAGAAAAACTGACATAACTCTGGGATGAGAAGCCGTGGATGTTCCTTGTCCTGAAACAAGGTGATGGGGAAACACTACATTACCCAGACACCATAATGGCTCATCATTTACCTTCAGGTGCTTGTGCAAATTATGAATGTTGTGAGATGTGGCCACATCCATTTATCGCTCCTCACTCTTTCTGAGTCTTAAACTGGAGCTGTGTGTTCTCTCTCTCACCCTCTCCTGTTAAAGTCCCCCTGTCGTTTATCTCTAGCTCTCTGGCTTTGGACTCCCCAAAATATCTTCCTCCGACTTCCCTCATCGCTTCTATTGTCCTTAGATTCTTGCTCTATTCACTGTCTAGCCTACAAGTTAAGGTGTGAATCTAGCTCGTTACTTGTTTGCAATTTCAGATTGCAAGACTTGTTTTAAATGTGTTAGCCAGCCTAGCTAGATAACCTACAACTGTTAGCAGTCGTTCTAAAGCACATACCTGAGACTCCGTCGACTCGGAACCATTTTCCTTGTCATCAATGGTGGCATCACAAACAGATGTCATTTTATTTTGGATAGATGCAGAACGAACTGCTTTTTCAACCGGTGGGACCAGATTCTTCTTGCAAGTTCCCTCTTTTTCACCCGGTGGAACCAGAGTCTTCTTGCGACCACGTCCTGGGAGGTTGACTACAACTCCATGGACAGCATGCTTCCTGATAACATTACGAACTGTGGAAACAGCAATGCCAAGGTCTCGGGAGATGGACTTGTAACCTTGCTTAAGTCCATGTTTGGTTATAATCAAATTCCTTACATCCTCCGATAGTTCTTTCCCCTTCGCCATGTTCACAGTGGTAACGTTATAATGAAGCAGAATATCCTGTTCTCTTTTCAACACGATTTTAATGGCTGTTTATACCTTGTAAAAAGACCTGCAACTTACCACAGTAAACGTGTCAACACGTTTTCATTTTAAATTTATATTTGAAGACGTATTGAATTATTTAAAATACACGTACAAGGGTGCCAATACACTAGAGCGCAAGCGTAACAGGCTGGCCAAAAAGCAAACTAGATAACGTTAGCTCACTAACTAACTGGTGCTACTTTAACATGCGACGTTATTCCTCCTCAACGAAATCTAAAACAACATATCGTTTAAATACAATATTTCGCCACATGTTTAAATGGAACAATTCAGTTTTATCGCGTTTTAAATACCTTTGTGTGTTTGTTTGAAAGCAGAGGGTCGTCATTGGTGCGACAGGATATAGTAAGGACCTCCAGATCTCTTGCACGTGGCCTTGTATTGTGCCTGAAGACAATTATCGAATAATCGCAGAGGTTTTGATAATCGGCAAAAATAAGATGAAACAATTCTTAGCAATTCAAAATCAAACGTGTTTTATTATTTGTTCATATTTTTGTTAGAAGAAGTATATCAATATATATATTAATAACTTCAACCTGGAGAGGGTGTTGCACAAGTATGCCTAACAAGCACCAGGTGGTAGCAGAGCCCAAATAAATTAAACCAAATTTATGGTAACGACAGGTACTTTTTTCTTGTCTAGTCATGAAAAGTGGTCCCTCTCTTCCCAACTAGAGTCACCAATTTTCATCATGGTGCTTGCAGGCTGCAGTCTAATTACAGTGGAGATGCCTACTAGTACATTATATTATTATATTATATTTTAGTCATTTAGCAGATGCTCTTATCCAGAGCGACTTACAGTTAGTGCATTCAAGAGACCCGAGCTGGCAGAACGGAGTGCTTGGGTTAAGGTGTAGGGTTTCAGCATAGCCTGAAGTGGCAGTTCCTAGTGCTGTTCCGTAGATAAGTACCATGGTCTTGTAGTGGATGTGAGCTTCGACTGGAAGCCAGTGGAGTGTGTGGAGGAGCAGAGTGACATGAGGGGAACTTTGGATGGTTGAAAACCAGGCGGGCTGCAGTGTTGTACTACTGTATCTATCAGCATTTGAAAGGATAGTGTGGCTGTGACATGAACTCTTCATAACAAACATCTAGTCCTGCAACCTGAAACATGACCATTAGGCCTTTCATATAATGTTGGTTTACAACCTTGTTGTAGGTCTATCCATCCCAGGGGGGAGGGATGTTTCCTTGGGACAGCTTTACTTCACCAAAGTCCTTATTAGAAACATTTTCCACAAGCCTGCCTTTTACTTAGTGTTTTTTTGGACTGACAGTGTGTAGGATATCATGGGGAGGTAGCCTATAGATGGCTGGGGTGAAAAGTGGAGGGGTAAGTCCAGGCCAATAGGGATTTCTAGGTTCTCGTCAGACAGGATAAAATGCCTTGTGTTGACAGAAGTGCCGGGGACATGTGACAGGCATTGGATCGTTGCATGCTGAAGGCTTAGGCCTTCACTTAGGGAGTGGATATTTAAAGGCATGGTAACAGGCACGTTCACCAAAGCTGAGTTTACTGACAAGGAACAGATATGACTGATTAAGACACAGTCTTAATGTATACTATGGTGATACTACTGTGATACTACGGTGATACTATGGTGATACTACGGTGATACTACGGTGATACTACGGTGATGCTATGGTGATACTATGGTGATACTATGGTGATACTACGGTGATACTACGGTGATAGTATGGTGATACTACGGTGATACTATGGTGTTACTACGGGATAGTATGGTGATACTATGCTGTTACTATGGGGATACTACGGGGATAGTATGGTGATACTATGCTGTTACTATGGGGATACTACGGTGATAGTATGGTGATACTACGGTGATACTATGGTGATACTACGGTGATAGTATCAAATAAAATAAAATAAAATAAAATTTATTTATATAGCCCTTCGTACATCAGCTGATATCTCAAAGTGCTGTACAGAAACCCAGCCTAAAACCCCAAACAGCAAGCAATGCAGATGTAGAAGCACGGTGGCTAGGAAAAACTCCTTAGAAAGGCCAAAACCTAGGAAGAAACCTAGAGAGGAACCAGGCTATGTGGGGTGGCCAGTCCTCTTCTGGCTGTGCCGGGTGGAGATTATAACAGAACATGGCCAAGATGTTAAAATGTTCATAATGACCAGCATGGTCGAATAATAATAAGGCAGAACAGTTTAAACTGGAGCAGCAGCACGGCCAGGTGGACTGGGGACAGCAAGGAGTCATCATGTCAGGTAGTCCTGGGGCATGGTCCTAGGGCTCAGGTCCTCCCAGAGAGAGAAAGAAAGAGAGAATTAGAGAGAGCATATGTGGGGTGGCCAGTCCTCTTCTGGCTGTGCCGGGTGGAGATTATAACAGAACATGGCCAAGATGTTCAAATGTTCATAAATGACCAGCATGGTCGAATAATAATAAGGCAGAACAGTTGAAACTGGAGCAGCAGCACGGCCAGGTGGACTGGGGACAGCAAGGAGTCATGGTGATACTACGGTGATACTATGGTGTTACTACGGGGATAGTATGGTGATACTACGGTGATACTATGGTGATACTATGGTGATACTACGGTGATACTACGGTGATACTACGGTGATACTATGGTGATAGTATGGTGATACTAGGGTGATACTATGGTGATACTACGGTGATAGTATGGTGATACTAGGGTGATACTATGGTGATACTATGGTGATAGTATGGTGATACTAGGGTGATACTATGGTGATACTACGGTGATAGTATGGTGATACTACGGTGATAGTATGGTTATACTACGGTGATACTAGGTGTTAAAATGGCCAGCTCTTATGTAGTAGTTACATCAACCCTAATCTAGTAGTTAGTTGTACTTGTTCTCATTATTGGTACCTACAAGACCCCACTTGTATCAGCCAATCACAGTCCACCATTCCCTGTGCACCTCACTGAACCTCGCTCCTGTCTTCAGAGTGAGATTGCGGTCAGCAACAATGTTTATCTTTAATGTACAATCTGTATAAACTATGAGAATAGAAAAGTTCAGAAATGTTGTGAAACATCACAGCACAGTTGAACAATATATATGGCAGATAGAAATCAACACTGGATGGTGTTAAAGTTAGATGGGAGGGGTTGAACGGAGCTGAAGGGTGGGACTAATAACAACAAGATAACTCATTTTAAATACACTGTGTCCGTAAAAGTATATAGGTTCAGAACCTCTGTGAAACAGCACAGTTCAAATATATATGGCAAATGGAAATCAAACTGGATGGACATCAGAAATAGATGGGAGATGACCATATTTGTTATCAAGATGTTGCTAAGTTCATATTCACCATATTTATCAGGTGTTTTCCTGTCATGTGTGTCATGTTACTACTAGCCAGCTAAGCCAGAATATGAGCCACTAACGCTAGCTCGTTTGGCTTGGTGATGAAGCTCACATGTACTGATTCAAGGTAAATATATTCTGTTTATGTTGTCTGTTGATGGGTATAGCTGTGTTGTTTATGTACATTTACAGTCTTTATGTAGCCTCATGCTACCATGTACTGTGTGTAGCCTTATGATATATGTATGTAGCCTCATGCTACCATGTACTGTGTGTAGCCTTATGATGTATGTATGTAGCCTCGTGCTACCATGTACTGTGTGTAGCCTTATGATGTATGTATGTAGCCTACATTTGCCTGTGCCTTCGCTTGTGGTGCAGTTGCTATTCCACGTTGGTCGTGGTCTTGTGCACATGTGCAGACCTTAGTTACATGGCAGTCATGTTGTATATATGCTCACCAGTCACTGGGCCTTTGTCCTGTCAATGTGTTCTACTAGCTGTGTGTATTTGGCTTTGCCCCGTACGTTGTCTGGAAGCCCCTACTTATGCTTATTATTGTCTTGTATCTTTCCATTGAGCAACTTTTAGGAGTGTGGCGTGTTGAACCCGATATCTGCAATAAACCTGTTCTGAAGACATCTGATTAGTTCTTGCCAGACAGACCTGTGGTGGCTGAACCTTATCCACTACCACTTGTATCTCTCTATTAGTGCTGCTCTACATGGTCCCGACCCAGCAGCCTTTAGTATTGCTCACTGTGGTGGAAGTGTTTCGCTTGTCATCTGGCACGGACACACACAGACGCACAGTGTAGCCACAAGTAACCACATACAGGAAACTTCAGTCAATATGAAGCATGTTTGGAAATTCCCCACAGGATTAACGATCATTTTGATATCCTCCTTCCATGGTACAGACATCTCTTTCACCATCCTCCTTCCATGGTACAGACATCTCTTTCACCATCATCCTTCTATGTTATGGACATCTCTTTCACCATCCTCCTTCCATGTTACAGACATCTCTTTCACCATCATCCTTCCATGGTACAGACATCTCTTTCACCATCCTCCTTCCATGTTACAGACATCTCTTTCCCCATCATCCTTCCATGTTACAGACATCTCTTTCCCCATCATCCTTCCATGTTACAGACATCTCTTTCCCCATCACCCTTCCAAGTTACAGGCATCTCTTTCCCCATCATCCTTCCATGTTACAGACATCTCTTTCCCCATCATCCTTCCATGTTACAGACATCTCTTTCGCTGAAAAAGCAATAAAAACATGTATTGTAGTCAAACATGGTTTGTTCTACTGGAAAACTAGGTCAATTGTGTCTGTCTGTGTACATATGTAAATGTCATGCATCCCATCATCCCGTGCCTGTGTGTACTCACAGGCATGCATGTGTGTGTGTGCATGCTTACATGTAGGTATGTCAGTGTGTGTGTGTGTGTGTGTGTGTGTGTGTGTGTGTGTGTGTGTGTGTGTGTGTGTGTGTGTGTGTGTATGTGTGTGTGTGTGTGTGTGGTGTGTGTCTTCAGTATGCATGTATGTGTAACCGGTGTGAAATGGCTAGCTAGTTAGCGGTGCAATCATTGACGTCACTTGCTCTGAGACATTGAAATAGTTGTTTTCCCATGGCTTTTGTGGAGAGAGATAGGTAACAATGCTTTTGTCAATGTGTTCAGAGAGTCCCTGGTTGAAGACCAGGTTGGGGGAAAGGAGAGGCGGAAGCAACCCATTATACATGGGAGGTGTGTGTGCGTGCAGGAGCAGGCCTGTCTAAAGCTTCAAAGGCCTTAGTACACAGACCAGGAAGTGATGACAATTCTACTTTAAGCCAGAGGGTGTGTGGTGGACGAGACGGGACAGGTGTCTACTACCCAGCCCACACATGTTTAGTCATCTGAGAAACACACCTCTCTACGTAGGTGCTGTACTGAGTCATCCTGACTTCCTGTTGGTCCTGACTGGGCCACCAAAGACCCTCTACTGAGTCATCCTGACTTCCTGTTGGTCCTGACTGGGCCACCAAAGACCCTCTACTGAGTCATCCCAGCTTCCTGTTGGTCCTGACTGGGCCACCAAAGACCCTCTACTGAGTCATCCTGACTTCCTGTTGGTCCTGACTGGGCCACCAAAGACCCTCTACTGAGTCATCCTGACTTCCTGTTGGTCCTGACTGGGCCACCAAAGACCCTCTACTGAGTCATCCCAGCTTCCTGTTGGTCCTGACTGGGCCACCAAAGACCCTCTACTGAGTCATTCTAACTTTCTGTTGGTCCTGACTGGGCCACCAAAGACCCTCTACTGAGTCATTCTAACTTTCTGTTGGACCTGACTGGGCCACCAAAGACCCTCTACTGAGTCATCCTGACTTCCTGTTGGTCCTGACTGGGCCACCAAAGACCCTCTACTGAGTCATTCTAACTTTCTGTTGGTCCTGACTGGGCCAGCAAAGACCCTCTACTGAGTCATTCTAACTTTCTGTTGGTCCTGACTGGGCCACCAAAGACCCTCTACAGTAGGCCTGGGCAATTCCAGTCCTCAGGGGCCTGATTGGTGTCACTTTTCGCCCATCCCTAGAAACACACCTGATTTAAACAAATTGCATTTTTAACTGAAGATCAAGATTAGTTGGTTATTGGAGTCAGGTGTGTTAGCTGGGACTGACAGGTGTGTTAGCTGGGACTGACAGGTGTGTTAGCTGGGACTGACAGGTGTGTTAGCTGGGACTGACAGGTGTGTTAGCTGGGACTGACAGGTGTGTTAGCTGGGACTGACAGGTGTGTTAGCTGGGACTGGGGGAAAAGTGTGACACCAATCAGGCCCTGAGGACTGGAGTTGTCCAGGCCTGCTGGGACCCTCTACTACTGAGTTATCCTGACTTCCTGTTGATCCTGACTGGGCCACCAAAGACCCTCTACTGAGTTATCCTGACTTCCTGTTGATCCTGACTGGGCCACCAAAGATCCTCTACTGAGTTATCCTGACTTCCTGATGGCCACCAAAGACCCTCTATTCCCATCAGGTACCGCAGCTCAATGACTATAGAGAAGAATGGGGCATGTTGAGCCATGTTGTACATTCAGCATCACTACGTCAAGTGAAATATAACATTCTTTCTGTCACGCCTTGGTCTTAGTATTTTGTGTTTTCTTTAATTATTTGTTCAGGCCAGGGTGTGACATGGGTTTATTGTGTTGTCGTATTGGGGTTTTTGTAGGCATTGGGATTGTGGCTGAGTAGGGGTGTCTAGTATAGGCTTGGCTGCCTGAGGCGGTTCTCAATCAGAGTCAGGTGATTTTCGTTGTCTCTGATTGGGAACCATATTTAGGTAGCCTGGGTTTCACTGTGTATTTTGTGGGTGATTGTTCCTGTCTCTGTGTAGTGTTCACCAGATAGGCTGTAATTAGGTTTTCACGTTCCGTTTGTTGTTTTGTATTTATTTAGTTATTTCATGTATCACTATTTTTCATTAAAGAACATGAGTAACCACCACGCTGCATTTCGGTCCTCTCCTTCGACAGACGAACGCCGTTACACTTTCTAACAAAGATATCTACAGTACATATATTCTAGGATGTTGTGTATCCCTGGAAATACTCATCATTTATGTAAACATAACAGTTTTGAAAACATAGCTTGGTCTATTGGCATAACAGCGGGTATGGGGTAGGTTGAGCATAGGGACAGAGTAAGTTGAGCTGCCTTGGGGTAAGAGTAATGGTGTCCTGTGACATTGGGGTTGATGGTGCTGGTAGGTCAAAGTTTCATTCATGGAATGGAGTTGTGGTATATTGTATATCTTACATTTATGCATACATTCAGATATTGATCCTCTCTGTTCAATATCACTTACCCTTCCATTTGTTGACCAGTTGTCTGGGACAGGGATGTTGTTTTGATGCGCCAATTCGTAGACAAGTTCTCTGTTTGAGGCATCTAAGCCCATGAGACTGATCTGTGAGACTCCATGTCATCAGATATGAACTTGTGTTCCTCTGCTACTCTAGCTTTGCAGCTGTTCCAAAGGACTTCTACCATTCTCTCACTTCCTCTCTCAACAACATCAAGGGGAACCAGACCACTGCTTGTTTTACGTTTGTACACACGGGACACGATGATGTCTGCTCTGTTATAATACAAATGCACTATCGTGAGTTCATATGCATGACATATCGCATCATTTGTATGGGTTGTGGTGGCTATCGGCTCAACTTACCCCGAGGCAAACATATAGACTATGTTAATCCACACAGCTACAAGGATGCACTTTCCTGCTAGATTTAGGACCTCATATTTGAGCCAGTTTTCTACAGCAGGAAAATAATCTTGCAGCAACAGAAAAAGTGATTATAATTAATGGACATTTTTGCAGCTGTTACATTTTTATAAGGGGAAATCAAGTCTGAAATGTAAAAGTTTAAATGACAAACTTCAGAAGCCTTTTTAAACCTCAAATACACTACACTTTTGAAATGTCCTTTCATTGCAGGAAAGTTCTCCTGAAACAGAGTGATCAAATTAAGATCTGTAAAACAATCTTAAAACTATCTACTTTGGTTTAGATATGAGCATCATGAAACATATTAATACATTCATTTGACTTGGTGAAAATATATATATTTTTAAATCTAACTTGCTTACCACTTTTTCCATGTGGTTTCATCCTTCACAGACTCCATGCAATGACAATCTGTTCCTAAATATCTGGTCATGATTAATATGGTTGGATAAAAAAAGAAAAAAAGTGACCTATTGGTAATGTGAGAAAGAGAGATATGGATAGTTAGAGAGAGAGAGTGTGTGTGTGTGTGTGTGTGTGTGTGTGTGTGTGTTTGTGTGTAAGAAAGAGATAGAGGGAGAAAGCCAGAGAGGGAGAGTTTTTGAAAGAGAGGGTGTGTTCTGTGTTCTAGCCCACCTCCGCCAACCAATCGACTGTCACTAGCTATCGATGATGCACTGATGTGACTCGCATCTCAGTATAAAAAAGTTGAGCTACACCCTTCAAACATCCCACAGACACTCCTAGGAAAACAAGCCAGCCTTCTTGGGAACAGAACCCCAGAGCACAGCAGTACACCTTCTCTCATCTCTCCCTCGATGCCTATCTCTGATCTCAGGATGTGGACTCTACTGCTTGGGGTTATTTTCGGACTTCTGGCACCTGTTCAGTCCGACCCTGTTCCTGGTGAGTAACAATTTATTACTGTCCCAGGAAAAAAATTAGTGAAACCCTGCTCTTTGGCTCAGTTGGTAGTGTATGGTGCTTGCAAAGCCAGGGTTGTGGGTTCAATTCCCAGGGCCATCCAAAAGTAAAAATGCATGAGAAATTGTGTTCACATTAAACAAGATCAGATATTATTGTTGGGGTTGCTTGTCACAGTCTGACAACCATCCCCGTTGTAACAACATACCCAGTAAGCTAAATTACGTTGAAAAGACACCTAGAAGCCTTATTTTCCAGACATTGAAAAGACGTCTATGTTTCACAAGTTTGGACAGCATGGTACAGTACAATGGAGTTTAATTCAGTACAGTTCAATGGAGTTTAATTCAGTACAGTACAATGGAGTTGAATTCAGTACAGTACAGTACAATGGAGTTGAATTCAGCACAGTACAGTACAGTTCAATGGAGTTTAATTCAGTACAGTACAGTACAATGGAGTTTAATTCAGTACAGTACAGTACAATGGAGTTTAATTCAGTACAGTACAGTACAATGGAGTTTAATTCAGTACAGTACAGTACAGTACAATGGAGTTTAATTCAGTACAGTACAGTACAGTACAATGGAGTTTAATTCAGTACAGTACAGTACAGTTCAATGGAGTTTAATTCAGTACAGTACAGTACAGTACAGTACAGTACAGTACAATGGAGTTTAATTCAGTACAGTACAGTACAGTACAGTACAATGGAGTTTAATTCAGTACAGTACAGTACAGTTCAATGGAGTTTAATTCACCACAGTACAGGACAGTCCAATGGAGTTTAATTCAGTACAGTACAGTACAATGGAGTTTAATTCAGTACAGTACAGTCCAATTGAGTTTAATTCAGCACAGTACAGTACAGTCCAATGGAGTTTAATTCACCACAGTACAGTACAGTCCAATTTAATTCAGTATAGTATCTCTTTTTTTAACTTTATTGAACAAAATATATGGGTTATTAAAACATCCCCAGCTGGCCATTGGTTGTGTATTAATCAGGGTTATTAAAACATCCCCAGCTGGCCATTGGTTGTGTATTAATCAGGGTTATTAAGGTATCCCCAGCTGGCCATTGGTTGTGTATTAATCAGGGTTATTAAAACATCCCCAGCTGGCCATTGGTTGTGTATTAATCAGGGTTATTAAGGTATCCCCAGCTGGCCATTGGTTGTGTATTAATCACAGTTATTAAATCATCCCCAGCTGGCCATTGGTTGTGTATTAATCAGGGTTATTAAAACATCCCCAGCTGGCCATTGGTTGTGTATTAATCAGGGTTATTAAGGCATCCCCAGCTGGCCATTGGTTGTGTATTAATCAGGGTTATTAAAACATCCCCAGCTGGCCATTGGTTGTGTATTAATCAGGGTTATTAAGGCATCCCCAGCTGGCCATTGGTTGTGTATTAATCAGGGTTATTAAGGCATCCCCAGCTGGCCATTGGTTGTGTATTAATCAGGGTTATTAAGGCATCCCCAGCTGGCCATTGGTTGTGTATTAATCAGGGTTATTAAAACATCCCCAGCTGGCCATTGGTTGTGTATTAATCAGGGTTATTAAAACATCCCCAGCTGGCCATTGGTTGTGTATTAATCAGGGTTATTAAGGCATCCCCAGCTGGCCATTGGTTGTGTATTAATCAGGGTTATTAAGGCATCCCCAGCTGGCCATTGATTGTGCAGCCAAGTAAAATGGGTCACTGTCTAAGACCTCCTGTTGTATCTGAACACAGGCTTATGGAATTCAAGTAATCCTATCCTCGTCTGATGAGTCTGCACTTTTCTACTTCACCGGAGAGCCTCATTGTGTTTCAAACCTACCTGTACTCTAGCTCAGTGAAATCTGGGGGACCTATTCTTTACATGTTTAGTGCCTAAGTGCCCCTTCCCTCCCCTTCCCTCCCCCTTCCCCTCCCTTCCTCCCCTTCCCCCCCTTCCCCTCCCCACGTAATACAAACACACAGCAGTCTTTGTAGCAATTGCTGAGCTGTTCCAACAGGTGCATTAATGTGTATATCTTGAATTTCTGTGAAACCAAAGTGCTTTGGTGAGTTTCATACAAGCTTGGGTGAGAAGGGAGAAACCTCATACAGGTAAAACTGTTATTGGAGGTAAAACTGTTTTTGGACAGGAGAAACCTCATACAGGTAAAACTGTTATTGGACAGGGAGAAACCTCATACAGGTAAAACTGTTATTGGACAGGGAGAAACCTCATACAGGACAGGGAGAAACCTCATACAGGTAAAACTGTTATTGGACAGGGAGAAACCTCATACAGGTAAAACTGTTATTGGACAGGGAGAAACCTCATACAGGTAAAACTGTTATTGGACAGGGAGAAACCTCATACAGGTAAAACTGTTATTGGACAGGGAGAAACCTCATACAGGTAAAACTGTTATTGGACAGGGAGAAACCTCATACAGGACAGGGAGAAACCTCATACAGGTAAAACTGTTATTGGACAGGGAGAAACCTCATACAGGTAAAACTGTTATTGGACAGGGAGAAACCTCATACAGGTAAAACTGTTATTGGACAGGGAGAAACCTCATACAGGTAAAACTGTTATTGGACAGGGAGAAACCTCATACAGGTAAAACTGTTATTAGACAGGGAGAAACCTCATACAGGTAAAACTGTTATTGGACAGGGAGAAACCTCATACAGGTAAAACTGTTATTAGACAGGGAGAAACCTCATACAGGTAAAATTGTTCAAAAGTGTGTTAGAAATGGAGGCCTGAGATTGCTTGACGTAAAGGATCATGTATTTCGTGTCAAATTTTAAGAACAATGTCAAAGATAAGAGCAGTTACTTCTCCTTTTGTTTGAAAACAGTATTTAATGACACTCAACATTCCATGAAACAGTTAAGCTGCTTTGGAGGATTCAACAAATACCTAAGGAAAGGGGTCAGAGATACGTTTGGGATTGGGCAACAGTATCCCTGGTCAGCTCCCTAGTGGTCAGCTCCCTCGCCACAGTACACACTTAGAATTAGTGGTGACTTGAGGAACCCAGGAGATCCTCAAGGATCCCCTGAATTTCTCAAGGAACCATTGCTAGTCAATGGCTCATATTTGCACTTTTGTTTAGTTGAGGGGTTCTTGGTGGAACCTTTAACGTTTCAATGTAGCAACAGGTTCCAGGAGGAACCCCGGAGTGGAGCGTGGCTTATTAGAGGTGTGGCTTCAATGTAGCAACAGGTTCCAGGAGGAACCGGAGTGGAGGCGTGGCTTATTAGAAGTGTGGCTTCAATGTAGCAACAGGTTCCAGGAGGAACCCCGGAGTGGAGGCGTGGCTTATTAGGGGTGTGGCTTCAATGTAGCAACAGGTTCCAGGAGGAACCCGGAGTGGAGGCGTGGCTTATTAGGGGTGTGGCTTTAAGATATATCTTGTTGGGTCACCAGTTTGAGTAAATGTCCTTCCTGTTCATCTGTTCTGTTGTTCAAGGAAGCTTACAGAGGTGAATGACTTCCTCAGTCAAGAGCCTATGAAAATTGCAAAGTTGGAATAGTTACTACTTTATTACTATATTTAATCAGCAATGTTTATATTATTCATATTATATTAGAATATGCAATATGCATAAATATTGAAGGAACATTGAAATTTGCAGTGTACAAGCTGAACATGGTGAATAGGAATGACATTTACTCTAACGGGTGCCCCCCCAAAATGATCTGAAAGCCACACTTCCAATAATCCACGCCTCTAGTCTCCTCATAGGCTGCCTCTACAATATATTATTAAAAGGTTAAAAATGCAACCCCTCCCATCACAAAAGGTTCCGGTGGGGTTCCAATAACCTTTTGAACTGGAAAGGTCCTGCCGGTGCGGCAACCCAAAAGGTTCTTCCAGGCATCTTCACTGCTAAGAGTGTATCCCTGGTTATCTCCCTAGCACGCCCTCTTGCAGGAATAAGATATATGCACACCTTATTCACGTGAAAACCTCTGTTGGGGCACAACATTTTGGCACCTCTTCAAAGCCTATCCTAAACTCTTTAGAAGTAGCACTGTTGACTAATTATGGCAACAGAACAGGGAAAAGAGACAAGCCAAGACATTGTTTATTTAAAGGCTTGGGTGTATTGATTTTGCGGTTGAATAAAACCAAATTATTTGATGAAACTGCCTCTGTCAAACACAAAGGCAGACGATTAGTCATCCCAGTTAATAATCATGTTTCCTGTATGGTGAGTCAGAACACGACAGGTTCACACAGGTACTCCAGGGAGGAGCCTGAAAGGCCACGATACTCCCAGGCCTTCCTTTGTCATGCAAAGACATCAAAGCTCAGTAATTTTCCTCTACTGTAAAGGTCAGGACATGATGTTAGTAGGTAATCATTGAGCTGAGGTCTTTTCTTCTTTGTCACAGCCTCGACAGAACCTCCCGCTCTGGCTGCTGGGGATTTTCTTGGGGAAACTTTCAAGATCTTCAAGAAGCTTGTAGTGGGTCCCCCGGATGCCACCAATGGAACATCCAGCAGTGACGAAACAGTGGACCTAGATCATTTGGTGACCCCTGACCCTGTGACATCTGACCCGGAAGACCAGCTGCCCACCTTTGACCCAGAGGAGGGCAGCACAGATGAAACAGAGGGCAGCACTACAGAGGACAGTATGAAACACCCCACTTCAGGACAAGACGATGAAGGGGAGCTGTTTGACGCCAACCTTAAACCTAGCTTTAACCTCCGCCCCAGTCCAACTCCTCGCCCCAGTCCAACTCCTCGCCCCAGTCAAAGCAACACAGAGGACAATTATGAAAAGTACGACTATGATTCCAGTCCAAGTGATAGACCTGATTCACCAGAGGAAGATGAAATGATCCTGGATACCGAAAGCCCCACAGCAGAGTTTGTCCCCACAGCAGAGTTTGTCCCCACAGCAGAGTTTGTCCCCACAGCAGAGTTTGTCCCCACAGCAGAGTTTGTCCCCACAGCAGAGGTTGTCCCCACAGTAGAGTTTGTCCCCACTGCAGAGTTTGTCCCCACAGCAGAGTTTGTCCCCACAGCAGAGTTTGTCCCCACAGCAGAGTTTGTCCCCACAGCAGAGTTTGTCCCCACTGCAGAGTTTGTCCCCACAGCAGAGTTTGTCCCCACTGCAGAGTTTGTCCAGAGTTTGTCCCCACAGCAGAGTTTGTCCCCCTGCAGCAGAGTTTGTCCCCACAGCAGAGTTTGTCCCCACTGCAGAGTTGAACCCCACCACTGATTTTCCGATTGATTTGGAAGATGTTAACGCAATCCTTGACGCTAACCCCAGCCCCAGTCCTTATCCAACTCATGAGCCCCAGTCCTCCAACTCATGACGCCCAGCCCCAGTCCTTATCCAACTCATGATGCTAGCACCACAACAGAGCTAGAGGAGTTGGAGGACGATATATTCAGACCAAACTTTGTCGCCAGCCCTAGTCGTGTACCGGATCCCAGTCCCAGCCATAGTCCCATCTCAGAGTTTGAAGAAGAAGACCTGTTACCTCTTAGCCTTGATCCAAGCTTTAGTACCACCTCCAGACCTAGCCAAAGTTCGGGAGCAGCCATACACCTAGTTCTAACCTAACCAGTATGACAGGCTTGGAGGAAGGCGGGGCTGCAAAGATGAATACAGAGCTGGCCTTCACCTCAACCACCAGTTCTGCCGCACCTACAACAGTCAGGATGAATTCAGACATCGAAGGGTCAGGGTCGGGATTCCTGCCTCAGAGTAGCACCACAGTAGCAGCCCCTGCTGGCGGGAGGACCAAACATACAACTCCCTAGTCGATAAGCCATTCATTGAAACAAAGACAAGAATTCAAGGCAGCAATAGGCTTGCTCTACCAAGGGAGGAACCGGCAGTGGATACCTCTACAGGTACAGTACTGTTTATCCAGGAGAAGTGTACTAATATTCTGTCCCTTCAAAGTTCTTGTGTTCAGGTCTATATACCTGCTCTAATGAGAACAGAACTTTTTTGCTAGTATTGAACACATCTCTTTGAGTGTAAATTGTAGTTAATCTATCTCTATTTCCACAGTTCTTCGTGATGCAGCTGCTGTAAAACCAACCCCATCCAGACAACATGATTCATATACATCGGGTCAGTTCCTGAAACACGCCCAGCTAACAAGATATTCTGCTGATACACCAGGGAACGTTGTGCTCCTTGGTGCAGTTTACATTTGAAGACAATGTTTTGTGAATGTACTAGAGGACCCAGTAGACACGGTCACTTCCCCTCACTGTCTGCTTCGTCTTCTTCTCCTCCTCCTCCAGGTTGGTTGATCATCGTTGCCTTCGTCGCGGGCGTGGTGGTCTTGGTCGTAATCTGTGTCGCCATAGGTACCAGAGACAGGTAAAATCCACCACTTTCAAACCCATCCCGGAAAATATGTTCATGAGATTGAAACATGTTGTCACTTAGTTACAAACCATGGAATGAAACCATGTCAAATCATCTTGCAGATGGAATGCACCGGCCCAGGCTTCTGAGAAGAAGGTCGCCAACGAGAGCTCAGGAGATGAGAAGGCGGAGCGGGAAATGGAGAGGTTTCTGTCTAAAGAGAGGCCAAGGGAAAACATCCACGCTGGAGAGTACACTGTTATACTTCTGGAGGACCTCCCTGAGAAAGAGCCGCTGGACTGAGACGGGCCAAGGAGATGCAGAACGGGGACAAAATAAGAACAACGGACACCTGAGAAATAGAATGGAACGGGTCTCCCCATTCTAGTCAATGGTGGCATAGTGGGTGGCATAGTGGGTGGCATAATGGGTGGCATAATGGGTGACATAATGGGTGGACCCCCCCATTCTTGACACACACAGGAAACTGTTGAGTGTGAAAAACCCAGCAGCGTTGTAGTTCTTGACACAAACGGGTGCACCTGGCACCTACCCTGTTCAAAGGCACTTAAATATTTTGTCTTGCCCATTCCCCCTCTGAATGGCTCACAGACACAATCCATGTCTCAATTGTCTCAAAGCACAATCCAGTCTCCTCCCCTTCTTCTACACTGATTGACGTGAATTTAACAAGTGACATCAATAAGGGATCATGGCTTTCACCTGGATTCACCTGGTCAGTCTATGTCATGGAAAGATTTCTCACAGCAGGGAAAGAATCCTGCAGCAACTGGAAATGTGAATGATTGTGTGGTTTATAATTAATGGACATTTTTGTAGGGGTTGATAATGCATTTTTGTACTTATGGCAAATCAAGTCTGACATTTTTAGCGGAAATTACAAACTTTAGAACTCTTTGTAAACTTTGAATAACTACACGTTTGCATTTCCTACCTTGCAGGAAATTTGCTGCAACAACCGGGTGATCAAATTAAGACCCTACATCTGTAGCTAGTGATTCCTGATTCTATGACTATGAATGGAGACATTCTAGAATGTATGTGGGACACGTCTGTGGCGTGTGAGTTTGAACTGTCCCTTTGACCTTTGGTAGCCCAGATAAGTCAGATTGATAAACACCTGCTCCGATGGGCTATGGATGAACACGCTGCTATATCTCTGTTGACATTATGTATATTATCAACGTTACAAACACTGTCAGAACCATTGATAGAAAAAAAAGAAAACAAGGTCATACTGAATTTATAATTCTCACTCCCCACCGACCAGTGTTGTTGTTGTTGTTATTGTTGGTGTTGTTGTTGTTATTGTTGTTGTTGTTTTTGTTGGTGGTGTTGTTGTTGTTGTTATTGTTGTTATTGTTGGTGTTATTTTTGTTTTGATATTGCACTATTTTTTTATCAACAAATGTTATTTGTGTACATGTTTTTGATCATCCTGTTAAAGAAAATACAGAATCCATACAGAATATAAATGAATGTGTTTCTAGATGTTTCATAGTGACACATACACTCAGGGACTCACATAAGTGCTACACAGCCACACTAAGTCAAGCATAGCAGAAAGACCGAATACCAACCTACTTAGAGCCCTGCTTTTCACTACATTTCCACTGGGTGTAAAATACTGCTGACTGTGGCATTACGTATTGTTCAGATGAATGCCGGTATGTGAGTCATAGTAAGTATAATATACTTTATACTTCATATGTATTCGTTTTAAACACTCAGTGTTCTTCTGGTGTTAGACAGTTGTATGATGCTCAGTGCATAGCTACTGCTGCAGTATAATGGATGCATTTTAAACCATTACAACACTTCATTAGTCAGCTACACTAAATGGTTCCCAAATGTAGTTTCTCCCTTCTATTTCCACGTCTGTTCATATAAAGTGTACTGCAGATCATTTTAAACTATGAACTAACTACATTTACATTTACATTTAAGTCATTTAGCAGACGCTCTTATCCAGAGGTTTAAATACAACTACTACCATGCTTTGGTACTCTGGGACCATACGTCATGAAAGAAACAATCAGTTTTTCATTTTTAATTTCAACATTTATTGGTTTCCATAATTATATGTACACAAGAAGTAGTAAAACACTTTACCACACTTTTAGTCCATTTGTCTGACAGAGAAAATTATATTTGTACATTTTAGACAAATTAAATTCATACTTTCTTTAGTTCACTCATACACATTCAACATTAGACAGATTCTAGAACCACACATTCACAGTCAACATCATACAGATTCTAGAACCACACATTCACACAGTCAACATCATACAGATTCTAGAACCACATATTCACACAGTCAACATCAGACAGATTCTAGAACCACACATTCACACAGTCAACATCATACAGATTCTATAACCACACATTCACACAGTCAACATCATACAGATTCTAGAACCACATATTCACACAGTCAACATCAGACAGATTCTAGAACCACACATTCACACAGTCAACATCAGACAGATTCTAGAACCACACATTCACACAGTCAACATCAGACAGATTCTAGAACCACACATTCACACAGTCAACATCAGACAGATTACACAACAATGAGGAAGAATGTTCCAACACGTTCTTGGACACATATGTGCATTGAATCAAAATCCAGGATAGAAAATAGACAGCAGAAGAATGGTCTACATGTACATTTCAACAGATATTCATAGAAAAATAAAAAGAGGAAAAAGCCAAATGGAGAAAGAAAACATTGAAAGTGAATTTATGAAGCACTGATGTTTAACAGTGTTCAGCTATGTCTCTATGTCTGGACAAGACTCAAGAGCATTTTGCAGGGTGCATAGGTTGCCTGAACCTGATATTCAGCTAACGTACATACATACAGTAGCTGCCAGCACCAAAGCTCTGTTGATGCCTGCCCCTGTCGTCTTGATTACACTCTGAGAAAGGTACACCTTTAATTGGACTTTTCCCTCTTATCTTGTCAACCTAACAACAAAAGTAACAACGATACTGTAAAACAAACAATAAAATAACACCACCCAGTCCATATTGGTGGGAAATACAGCACTTTTTTCTCTTATTTTTCCTCTCATTCCAGCCCATTTTCTGGATCATTCTGTGTATGCATTAAGAGTATTAACTACTATCTGTCTCCTGAAAAGACCAAACAATTCCATATGTATATTGGTGTTGGATTGACATTTTGAACATTGAGATATTAAATAAATGATAGAAGAAGCATAGAATCAAAGGAGAAAGTTAATGGTTCTCTGTGGAATGTGTTTGATGGAGGAGAGAGAGCGAAGTGTTGATACAGGGAAGACAGATGGACATCTGTGGATTAGGTGAAGGAGGGGTTGAGGTCAGCAAATGGGAGGTGAGGTCAGTAATCAGGGTTTCTTATCTGGTTACCTTCTTCCTGTTGGGCATATACTGTAGGGATTGGAGAGAGGGAGTGTCTTAAGTGGGATATAAATATCTTGATGGGACAAATGTTGGGTTGTCTGATTACAGCTGTACAGAACCTTTGGGAAGAATTCAACTTGGTTAAAGCTTTCTAGTGTCCGTGAGTTATTTACTCTGAAAAATAAGAACCTAATATTGAAAGTTCATATCTCTGTGAGACTAGTAGACTACTACCCAAAGTAAAAGGACAAACAACGTAGTTCTACATTTGCATATGGTTTTCCTATCGTTATAGAAACCCTGAGCAGAACCCTCTGGAGATCATATTTGTTTAGGATTCACTACAAAACGTTTCACCTAAATATCTACCTGGATCTAGTATATGTTATATCCACAAAGTGCAAGGAGGCACTTTGAACATGGAGATGTAAGATAATGCTGCTCTTCAAAAGGTTCCGTCCAGAGTGTTTCTGAGACCCAGTACTGCTGTAAAGATCAGTTCCCTATTGAGATAATACCCAGCATTCACTGCAAGGTTATGGTCTTGTTATATATAACCTTACTGGTCCAGGTACAGAGGTTTGTACAGTGCAGTGCTGGACTCACACACACCGAGCTCCAAATAGTCCTATCTGTAATTGCAAGCTACTTTTCGGTCTTTGTATTTATCATGTTGATACGACACATTAGAGGAAGTGTCTGAAACAGAACTTTCAAAGGGAGGACCGGCCTTCCTTTTTTCAGAGTCACAAATGGCATGCTGGAGATGGAGCTGAACTTTTCAAATCCAAATTGAAGGGCAAATTTTCTGTTAATATGGATTATTTGACTGTAATTAATATTGTCGTAATCATCACGCTGACTGACTGAACAGATTGTGGTTGACAAGGCAAGGTTGTCGTTTAGCATAGAAATACAAACACACAAAGCACTGACTTTCAGGGCCGACCGGCTTACCAAGCCTATATTCCTCTACCATCTCCTACTCTCCCTCTACCATCTCTACCATCTCTTACTCCTCTCTCTACCATCTCCTACTCTCCCTCTACCATCTCTCCATCCTTATCTCTTACCATCTCCTCTCTCCCTACCATCTCCTACCATCTCTTCTCCCTCTACCATCTCTCTACCATCTCTTCCTCTCTCTACCATCTCCTACTCTCCCTCTACCATCTCTCTACCATCTCTTACTCCCCTCTCTACCATCTCCTACCTCTCTACCATCTCTTCCTCTACCATCTCCTACTCTCTCTCTACCATATCCTATCTCTACCATCTCTACCATCTCCTCTACCATCTCTTACCACTCCCTCTCTCTACCATCTCCTACTCTCCCTCTACAATCCATCTCTCTACCATCTCTTACTCCCTCTCTCTACCATCTCCTACTCCCTACCATCTCTACCATCTCCTTTACTCCCTCTCTCTACCATCTCCTACTCATCTCTCTCTACCATCTCCTACTCTCTCTCTACCATCTCCTACCATCTCCCATCTCCCATCTCTTACTCATCTCTACCATCTCTTACTCCCTCTCTACCATCTCTTACTCTCTCTCTACCATCTCCCTCTACCCATCTCTTACTCTCTCTCTACCATCTCTTACTCTCTCTCTCTCTACCATCTCTCTACCCTCCCTACCATCTCTACCATCTCCCTACTCCTCTCTCTACCATCTCTCTACCATCTCTCCATCTCCTACTCTCCCTCTACCTTATCCCTCTCTACCATCTCTTCTCTTACTCCCTCTCTCTACCATCTCTTACTCTCTCTACCATCTCTTACTCTCTCTACCATCTCTCCTACTCCCTCTCTCCACCATCTCTCTACCATCTCCATCTCCTACTCTCCCTCTACCATCTCTCTACCATCTCTTACTCCCCTCTCTCTACCATCTCTTACTCTCTCCTACCATCTCTTACTCTCTCTACCATCTCTTACTCTCTCTCTCTCTTACCATCATCTCTACCCTCTCTTGCTTCCCTCTCTCTACCATTTCTTACTCTCTCTACCATCTCTTCTCTTACTCTCTCTACCATCTCTTACTCTCTCTACCATCTCTTACACTTTCTCTACCATCTCTTACTCTCTATCATCTCTTACTCTCTGCGCTACCATCTCTTACCTTCTCTCTCTCTCTTTCTACCATCTCTTACTCTCTCTTTACCATCTCTTACTCACTCTCTACCATATCTTACTCTCTCTCTACCTGACATCTCTTACTCTCTCTACCATCCTCGCCTCTCCCTACCATCTATTCTGTCTTTTGTTCTCTTTCTCTTTTCACTCTTTCTTTGACACACACATTCACACACACTCGAATGCACGTATACGTTATATACAGACACACAAAAACGTATAGAATATATTGATTGTTGGTGTGTTTGTCCTCTTACAGCCAGGGGAGGAACACATTAAATGCTCTTCCTGCCTCTGCACATGTCTTGTTAATACTGTCCATATGCACCTTGCGTCGTTGGCTGTCTATAAATACGCAGCAGCCGCATTTGAGGCATTTAGTGATGTTAAGTCCAGAGGTAAGCTCCAGTGCTTAGAGGCTGATCATGTGTGCCGATGCCAGAGTTTAATCCTCTAAGTCAAAGGTATTGTAGCTCCTTCACACACCCAACACTTGTTTTTTATTCTGCCACTAGGGGAGCCACATTCCCAACATTCTGCTTCCCTTTGCTGCGGGATGTTGTTACGTTAACGGTTTCAGAACCTGTTTGCTGCTATTGGTTGACTGCAACAAGAGGCAGTAGTAAAGTCAAGGGCTTTTTGAGATAGTTCAGTGTTTGCCTTGACGTTTTGCAACCTTATATTTTTAAGAAAATGTGCATTACCAAGGCTCTTTAAGTTATTTTATTCTTAGTGCTATTAGAAGGCAGCAGGTTTTAGAAAGCGTCAAGCCACTCTGGAAACCAAAGAAAAGTGAATCGACCACCACTGAATATCCTAGCAACCCCTGGAACATCAAGTGTTTCTGGAACATATTGTTATAAGGTTGTGCAGGGTCAGGAATAGGAATAGTAGTGACTGACAGGAGGGTTCTCCAATGGAGGGCTTCTCTCATCATAACACTCCTCAACTGGTCCTTGTATACAACTGGCAAGGCCACATCCCATAAGCACACATTCTCTGAACTGCCTCTGGCGCTAACAAAACCCCTACATTTTTTATACATAAAACAGACAGAAGGATTGCTTTTTCCCCAAAAGGTTGAGCAGCAACAAAAGTGCGGCATTGTGTATATCAGAGAACATGCACTGTCGAGTAAGGTTCAGAATACAACCACCTGAATGGGTCCATTATACTAAACAATGCCTTAAAAATCACCAGCACAGCTTAAGCAATGTCATTTGGAAGTCCTAATCTAATTGTTTAAGATAGGTACAAGTGGATGCGTACCTACGTTGTCTTTGTGGGAGGGAGCTTCATCCCATAGTCAATGAACTGACCATAGTCAGACCACAGGAAGTAAGACTGATGCACCAAAGCTTGTGATTACAGGACTAAGTGTGGTTACGTTCTTTATTTTGGTCAGGAAGGGAAGCTTGTGGAAGTCAGGATGAGGTCGGAGCAGGGTGCTGCTTTACTCTCGTTTCCATGGTTCCTCCTCAACAGAGAGAAATCTGCAGTGTTGGGGTGGCCGTTAGGTGCCCAACATTATTCACTGTTGTTGTTAACACCCCTTACCAACATTATTCACTGTTGTTGTTAACACCACCTTACCTACATTGTTCACTGTTAAACACACCTTACCAACATTATTCACTGTTGTTGATAACACACCTTACCAACATTATTCACTGTTGTTGTTAACACCTTACCAACATTATTCACTGTTGTTGTTAACACACCTTACCAACATTATTCACTGTTGTTGTTAACATTATTCACAGTTGTTACCAACAGTATTCACTGTTGTTGTTAACACACCTTACCAACATTATTCACAGTTGTTGATAACACACCAACATTATTCACTGTTGTTGATAACACCTTACCAACATTATTCACTGTTGTTGTTAACACGCCTTACCAACAGTATTCACTGTTGTTGTTAACACACCTTACCAACATTATTCACAGTTGTGATAACACACCAACATTATTCACTGTTGTTGATAACCACCTTACCACATTATTCACAGATGTTGATGCTTACACCTTACCAACATTATTCACTGTTGTTGATACACCTTACCAACATTATTCACTGTTGTTGTTAACACACCTTACCAACATTATTCACTGTTGTTGTTAACACCTTACCAACATTATTCACTGTTGTTGATAACACACCGTAACATTATTCACTGTTGTTGTTAACACACCTTACCAACATTATTCACTGTTGTTGTTAACACACCTTACCAACATTATTCACTGTTGTTGTTAACACACCTACCAACATTATTCACTGTTGTTGATAACACACCTTACCAACATTATTCACTGTTGTTGTTAACGCACCTTACCAACATTATTCTGTTGTTTACCACCAACATTATTCACTGTTGTTAACACACCGTACCAACATTATTCACTGTTGTTGTTAACAACCTTACCAACATTATTCACAGATGTTGATAACACACTTACAACATTATTCACAGATGTTGATGTTACCAACATTATTCACTGTTGTTGATAACACACCTTACCAACATTATTCACTGTTGTTGTTAACACACCTTACCAACATTATTCACTGTTGTTGTTAACACCCTTACCTACATTGTTCACTGTTGTTGATAACACACCTTACCAACATTATTCACTGTTGTTGATAGCACACCTTACCAACATTATTCACTGTTGTTGTTAACACAATACCAACATTATTCACTGTTGTTGTTAACACACCTTACCAACAGTATTCACAGATGTTGTTAACACGCCTGCCCAACATTTATTCACTGTTGTTGTTAACACACCTTACCAACATTATTCACAGTTGTTGATAACACACCAACATTATTCACTGTTGTTGATAACACACCTTACCAACATTATTCACTGATGTTGATAACACACCTTACCAACATTATTCACTTTTGTTTAACACACCTTACCAACATTATTCACTGTTGTTGATGTACTTACCAACATTATTCACTGTTGTTGATAACACACATACCTACATTGTTCACTGTTGTTGATAACACACCTTACCAACATTATTCACTGTTGTTGTTTAACACACCGTACCAACATTATTCACTGTTGTTGATAACACACCAACATTATTCACTGTTGTTGATAACACACCTTACCAACATTATTCACAGTTGTTGATAACACACCAACATTATTCACTGTTGTTGATAACACTACTGTTTGTTGTTACCTACATTATTCAGTTGTTGATAACACACACCAAACATTATTCACTGTTGTTGTTAACACACCTTACCAACATTATTCACTGTTGTTGATAACACACCTTACCAACATTATTAACACCTTACCAACATTATTCACTTTGTTGATAACACACCTTACCAACATTGTTCACTGTTGTTGATAACACACCTTACCAACATTACTCACTGTTGTTGTTAACGCACCTTACCAACATTATTCACTGTTGTTGATAACACACCAACATTATTCACTGTTGTTGTTAACACACCTTACCAACATTATTCACTGTTGTTGTTAACACACCTTACCAACATTATTCACTGTTGTTGTTAACACACCTTACCAACATTATTCACTGTTGTTGTTAACACACCTTACCAACATTATTCACTGTTGTTGTTAACACACCAACATTATTCACTGTTGATAACACTACTTACCAGCATTGTTCACTGTTGTTGATGCACCACTTACCAACATTATTCACTGTTGTTTGTTAACGCACCTTACCAACATTATTCACTGTTGTTGTTAACACACCTTACCAAACATTATTCACTGTTGTTGATAACACACCTTACCAACATTGTTCACTGTTGTTGATAACACACCTTACCAACATTACTCACTGTTGTTGATAACACACCTTACCAACATTATTCACAGTTGTTGTTAACGACCTTACCAACATTATTCACAGATGTTGATGCTTACACCTTACATACATTATTCACAGATGTTGATAACACACCTTACCAACATTATTCACTGTTGTTGATGCACCTTACCAACATTATTCACTGTTGTTAACACACCTTACCAACATTATTCACTGTTGTTGTTAACACCACCTTACCAACATTGTTCACTGTTGTTGATAACACACCTTACCAACATTATTCACTGTTGTTGATAACACACCTTACCAACATTATTCACTGTTGTTGTTAACACACCTTACCAACATTATTCACTGTTGTTGATAAGTATTCACTGTTGTTGTTAACACGCCTTACCAACATTATTCACTGTTGTTGTTAACACCTACCAACATTATTCACAGTTGTTGATAACACACCAACATTATTCACTGTTGTTGATAACACACCTTACCAACATTATTCACAGATGTTGATAACACACCTTACCAACATTATTCACTTTTGTTGATAACACACCTTACCAACATTATTCACTGTTGTTGATAACACACCTTACCAACATTATTCACTGTTGTTTGATACACACCTTACCTACATTATTCACTGTTGATAACACACCTTACCAACATTATTCACTGTTGTTGTTTTAACACACCGTACCAACATTATTCACTGTTGTTGTTAACAAACCTTACCAACATTATTCACAGATGTTGTTAACACACCTTACCAACATTATTCACAGTTGTTGATAACACACCAACATTATTCACTGTTGTTGATAACACTACTTACCTACATTGTTCACTGTTGTTGATAACACCACTTACCTACATTATTCACTGTTGTTGTTAACACCTTACCAACATTATTCACTGTTGTTGATAACACACCTTACCAACATTATTCACTGTTGTTGTTAACACCTTACCAACATTATTCACTGTTGTTGATAACACACCTTACCAACATTATTCACTGTTGTTGATAACACCTTACCAACATTACTCACTGTTGTTGTTAACATTACCAACATTATTCACAGTTGTTGATAACACACCAACATTATTCACTGTTGTTGTTAACACACCTTACCAACATTATTCACTGTTGTTGATACACACCTTACCAACATTATTCACTGTTGTTGTTAACACACCTTACCAACATTATTCACTGTTGTTGTTACACACCTTACCAACATTATTCACTGTTGTTGTTAACACACCTTACCAACATTATTCACTGTTGTTGATAACACACCTTACCAACATTGTTCACTGTTGTTGATAACACCTTACCAACATTACTCACTGTTGTTGTTAGCTTGCCTTACCAACATTATTCACAGTTGTTGATAACACACCAACATTATTCACTGTTGTTGTTAACACCTTACCAACATTATTCACTGTTGTTGTTACACACCTTACCAACATTATTCACTGTTGTTGTTAACACCTTACCAACATTATTCACTGTTGTTGTTAACACACCTTACCAACATTATTCACTGTTGTTGTTACACTACCTTACCTACATTATTCACTGTTGTTGTTAACACCACCTTACCTACATTATTCACTGTTGTTGTTAACACACCTTACCAACATTATTCACAGATGTTGATAACACACCTTACCAACATTATTCACTGTTGTTGATAACACACCAACATTATTCACTGTTGTTAACACACCTTACCAACATTATTCACTGTTGTTGATAAACACCTTACCAACATTATTCACTGTTGTTTGTTAACACACCTTACCAACATTATTCACTGTTGTTGTTAACACACCTTACCAACATTATTCACAGATGTTGATAACACCTTACCAACATTATTCACTGTTGATAACACACCAACATTATTCACTGTTGTTGTTAACACACCTTACCAACATTATTCACTGTTGTTGATAACACACCTTACCAACATTATTCACTGTTGTTGATAACACACCTTACCAACATTATTCACTGTTGTTGTTAACACCTTACCAACATTATTCACTGTTGTTGATAACACACCTTACCAACATTATTCACTGATGTTGATAACACACCTTACCAACATTATTCACTGTTGTTGATAACACACCTTACCAACATTATTCACTGTTGTTGATAACACACCTTACCAACATTATTCACAGTTGTTGATAACACACTACATTATTCACAAACATTATTCACTGTTGTTGTTTAACACACGGTACCAACATTATTCACTGTTGTTGTTAACACACCTTACCAACAGTATTCACTGTTGTTTAAACACCTTACCAACATTATTCACAGTTGTTGATAACACACCAACATTATTCACTGATACACACCTTAACATTATTCACTGTTGTTGTTAACACGCCTTACCAACAGTATTCACTGTTGTTGTTACCTTACCAACATTATTCACAGTTGTTGATAACACACCAACATTATTCACTGTTGTTGATAACACACCTTACCAACATTATTCACAGATGTTGATAACACACCTTACCAACATTATTCACTGTTGTTGATAACACAACTACCAGCATTATTCACTGTTGTTGATAACACCTTACCAACATTATTCACTGTTGTTGATAACACACCTTACCAACATTATTCACTGTTGTTGATAACGGTATTCACACACCTTACCAACATTATTCACTGTTGTTGTTTAACACACCTACCAACATTATTCACTGTTGATAACACACCTTACCAACATTATTCACTGTTGTTGTTAACACACCAACATTATTCACTGTTGTTGATAACACACCCAACATTATTCACTGTTGTTGATAAACACCATTATTCCCAACATTATTCACTGTTGTTGTATTATTAGCACACCTTACCAACATTATTCACTGATGTTGTTAACACACCTTACAACATTACATTGTTGATAACACAACATACATTATTCACTGTTGTTTGATACCAACACACCTTACCAACATTATTCACAGATTATTTGATAACTCACCTTACCAACATTATTCACTGTTTTGATAACACACCTTACCAACATTATTCACTGTTGTTGATAACACTGTTTAAGCACCTTACCAACATTATTCACTGTTGTTGATAACACACCTTACCTACATTATTCACTGTTGTTGATAACACACCTTACCAACATTATTCACTGTTGTTGTTAAGTCATTCACGGTACCAACATTATTCACTGTTGTTGTTAACACGCCTTACCAACAGTATTCACTGTGCTGTTAACACACCTTACCAACATTCACAGTTATGCTGATCACTGTTGTTGATAACACACCTTACCAACATTATTCACAGTTGTTGTTAACACACCAACATTATTCACTGTTGTTGATTCACACACCTTACCTACCAACATTATTCACAGATGTTGATAACACCTTACCAACATTATTCACTTGTTGATAACACACATACCAACATTATTCACAGATGTTGATAACACACCTTACCAACATTATTCACTGTTGTTGATAACACAACTTACCAACATTATTCACTGTTGTTGATGCAACACACCTTACCAACATTATTCACTGTTGTTGATAACACACCTAACATTATTCACTGTTGCTGATGCTACACCTTAACACACCGTTACTCAACATTATTCACTGTTGTTGTTTAACACACCGTACCAACATTATTCACTGTTGTTGTTAACACACCTTACCACATTATTCACAGTTGTTGATAACACACCAACATTATTCACTGTTGTTGATAGCACTACTTACCTACACACTGTTGTTGATAGCACCACCAACATTATTCACTGTTGTTGTTAACACCTTACCTACATTATTCACTGTTGTTGATAACACACCTTACCAACATTATTCACTGTTGTTGTTAACGACCCTTACCAACATTATTCACTGTTGTTGATAACACACCAACATTGTTCACTGTTGTTAACACACCGCACCAACATTATTCACTGTTGTTACCTTACCACACCTTACCAACATTATTCACTGTTGTTAGATGCATTATCTACCGTTGTTGATAACACACCTTACATACATTATTCACTGATGTTGATAACACACCTTACCAACATTATTCACTGTTGTTGATAACACACCTTACCAACAGTATTCACTGTTGTTGTTAACACACCTTACCAACATTATTCACTGTTGTTGTTAACACACCTTACCAACATTATTCACTGTTGTTGATAACACACCTTACCAACATTGTTCACTGTTGTTGCTGATACTCACTGTTGTTGTTAACGCGCACCTACCAACATTATTCAACATTATTCACTGTTGTTGATAACACACCTTACCAACATTATTCACTGTTGTTGTTACACCTTACCAACATTATTCACTGTTGTTGTTACACGCCTTACCAACATTATTCACTGTTGTTGAACACACACCAACATTATTCACAGATGTTGATAAACACCTTACCAACATTATTCACTGTTGTTGATAACACATTATTCACCTTACCAGCATTATTCAGACTGTTGTTGATAACACACCTTACCAACATTATTCACTTTGTTGATAACACACCTTACCAACATTATTCACTGTTGTTGTTGCTGTTGATAACACACCTTACCAACATTATTCACTGTTGTTGTTGTTGTCACATAACAACACACTTACCTACATTATTCACTGTTGCTGATAACACACCTACCAACATTATTCTGTTGTTTAACACACCGCCTTACCAACATTATTCACTGTTGTTGTTAACAAACCTTACCAACATTATTCACTGTTGTTGTTAACACACCTACCAACATTATTCACAGTTGATAACACACCAACATTATTCAACACACCAACATTATTCACTGATGTTGATAACACTACTTACCAACATTGTTCACTTTTGTTGATACACCACCACTTATTCACTGTTGTTGATGCTTACACCCTTACGTTGCTGTTGTTAACACACCTACCTACATTATTCACTGTTGCTGATAACACACCTTACCAACATTCACTGCTGTTGTTAACACACCTTACCAACATTATTCACTGTTGATAACACACCTTACCAACATTGATGATAACACCTTACCAACATTATTCACTGTTGTTGTTAACGCACCTTACCAACATTATTCACAGTTGTTGATAACACACCAACATTATTCACTGCTGTTGTTAACAAACCTTACCAACACACTGTTGTTGTTAACACACCTACCAACATGATGTTGTTAACACACCTACCAACATTATTCACTGTTTTGTTAACACACCTTACCACCAACATTATTCACTGTTGTTGTTAACACACCTTACCAACATTGTTCACTGTTGTTGATAACACACTTACCAACATTGTTCACTGTTGTTGATAACACCTTACCAACATTATTCACTGTTGTTGTTAACGACCTTACCAACATTATTCACTGTTGTTGTTAAGCACCTTACCAACATTATTCACTGATTACCAACATTGTTCACTGTTGATAACACACCTTACCAACAACATTGTTACCAACATTATTCACAGTTGTTGATAACACACCAACATTATTCACTGATGTTGTTACATACATTACCAGATCACTGTTTGTTGATATTCACTATTCACTGTTGTTAACACACCTTACCAACATTATTCACTGTTGTTGTTAACACACCTTACCAACATTATTCAATAGTTGTTGTTAACACCACTTACCAACATTGTTCACTGTTGATAACACCTTACCAACATTATTCACTGTTGCTGATAACACAATACCAACATTGTTCACTGTTGTTGTTAACACGCCTTACCAACATTACTTATTCACTGCTGTTGTTAACACGCCTACCAACAGTATTCACTGCTGTTGTTGAACACACACCAACAGTATTCACTGTTGTTGTTAACACAACAACATTATTCACATCGTTGTTGATAACACACCAACATTCTGCTGTTGTTACCTTACCAACACCTTGATAACACACCTTACCAACATTATTCACTTTTGTTGTTAGCCACCTTACCAACATTATTCACTGTTGTTGATAACACACCTTACCAACATTATTCACTGTTGTTAACATGTTGATAACATACCTACATTATTCACTGTTGTTAACACACCTTACCAACATTATTCACTGTTGCTTAACACACACAACATTATTCACCGTTGCAGAAACCTTACCAACATTATTCACAGATGTTGTTAACACACCTTACCAAATTCATTATTCACTGTTGATAACACACCAACATTATTCACTGTTGTTAACACATTTACCAACATTATTCACTGTTGTTTGATAACACCACTTACCTACATTATTCACTGTTGTTAACACCTTACCTACATTATTCACTGTTGTTAACACACCTTACCAACATTATTCACTGATGTTGTTAACACACCTTACCAACATTATTCACTGTTGTTGATAACATTCACCTACCATCACATTGTTCACTGATTTGTTGATAACACACCAACATTATTCACTGTTGTTGATAACACACCTTACCAACATTATTCACTGTTGTTGATGCACACACCTTACCAACATTATTCACTGTTGTTGTTAACACACCTTACCAACATTATTCACTGTTGTTGATAACACACCTACCAACATTATTCACAGATGTTGTTAACTCACCTTACCAACATTATTCACTGTTGTGATAACACACTATTCCTGTTGTTGATAACACACCTTACCATTCATTATTCACTGTTGTTGTTAACACCTTACCAACATTATTCACTGTTGTTGATACCAACATTATTCACATTGTTACTGTTGTTGATACTTACACCACCAACATTATTCACTGTTGTTGTTAACACAATTCCACAACATTATTCACGTCCACTGTTGTTAACACACCTTACCAACATTATTCACTGTTGTTAACACCTTACCAACATTATTCACTGTTGTTGATAACACACACCAACATTATTCACTGTTGATACCACACCTTACCAACATTATTCTGTTGTTAACACACCTACCTACATTATTCACTGTTGTTAACACATAACCTTACCAACCTACATTATTCACTGTTGTTGATAACACACCTTACCAACATTATTCACTGTTTGTTGATAACACACCAACATTATTCACTGTTGTTGTTAACAAACCTTACCAACATTATTCACTGTTGTTGTTAACACACCTTACCAACATTATTCACTGATAACACACCAACATTATTCACTGTTGTTGATAACACTACTTACCTACATTGTTCACTGTTGTTGTTAACACCACCTTACCAACATTATTCACTGTTGTTGTTAACACACCTTACCAACATTATTCACTGTTGTTGATAACACACCTTACCAACATTATTCACTGTTGTTGTTAACACACCTTACCAACATTATTCACTGTTGTTGATAACACACCTTACCAACATTGTTCCTGTTGCTGATAAACATTATTCACTGTTGTGTTAACACCTTTAACACACCAACATTATTCACTGTTGTTGTTAACACACCTTACCAACATTATTCACTGTTGTTGATAACACACCTTACCAACATTATTCACTGTTGATGTTGATATTACTCACCTTACCAACATTATTCACTGTTGTTGATAACACACCTTACCAACATTATTCACTGTTGTTGTTGATAACACACCTTACCAACATTATTCACTGTTGTTGATAACACACCTTACCAACATTACTCACTGTTGTTGTTGATACCAACATTATTCACCTGTTAAACCAACATTATTCACTGTTGTTGTTAACACACCTTACCAACATTAACCAACACACTGTTGTTGTTACCAACATTATTCACTGTTGTTAACACACCCTTAACATTATTCACTGTTGTTAAACACCTTACCAACATTATTCACTGCTGTTGTTAACACACCTTACCAACATTATTCACAGTTGTTGATACACACCACCAACATTATTCACTGTTGTTGATAAACGCCACCAACATTATTCACTGTTGTTGTTAACACCTTACCAACATTATTGCTTACCACCAACATTATTCACTGTTGTGATAACACCAACATTATTCACTGTTGTTGTTAACACACCTTACCAACATTATTCACAGTTGCTGATAACACACCTTACCAACATTATTCACTGTTGTTGATAACACACCAACATTAACATTACACACCACCAACATTCACTGTTGTTGATAACACACCTTACCAACATTATTCACTGTTGTTGTTAACACACTTACCAACATTATTCACTGTTGTTTGTTAACACCACCTACCAACATTATTCACTGTTGTTGATAACACACCTTACCAACATTATTCACTGTTGTTGATAACTTACACACCTTACCAACATTATTCACTGTTGTTGTTAACACACCGTACCAACATTATTCACTGTTGTTGTAACACACCTTACCAAACACACCTACCAACATTATTCACTGTTGTTGATAACACACCTTACCAACATTATTCACTGTTGTTGATACACACATTATTCACGGTGCTGTTAACCGTACCAACTATTCACTGATGTTGATACACTACCAACATTATTCTTACCAACATTATTCACTGTTGTTGATACACACCTTACCAACATTATTCACTGTTGTTGTTAACACGCCTTACCAACATTATTCACTGTTGTTGTTAACACACCTTTAACATTATTCACAGTTGCTGATAACACACAACATTATTCACTGTTGTTATTCAACATTATTCGTTGTTGATAACACACCTTACCAACATTATTCACTGTTGTTGATACACAACTTACCAACATTATTCACCTGATACCAACATTATTCACTGTTGTTGTTAACACACCTTACCAACATTATTCACTGATAACACACCAACATTATTCACTGTTGTTAATTCACTGTTGTTGCCTTACCAACATTATTCACTGTTGTTATTACACTGTTGTTGCCTTACCAACATTATTCACTGTTGTTGTTAACACACCTTACCAACATTATTCACAGTTGTTGATAACACACCAACATTATTCACTGTTGTTGATAACACATCTTACCAACATTATTCACTGTTGTTGTTAACACACCTTACCAACATTATTCACTGTTGATTGACATACATTACAACTTGACCTGATTATTCACTGTTGTTGATAACACACCTTACCAACATTATTCACTGTTGTTGATAACACACCTTACCAACATTATTCACTGTTGTTGATAACACCATCTACCTACATTACCTGTTGTTGATAACACATTTACCAACATTATTCACCGTTGTTGATAACACACCTTACCAACATTATTCACTGTTGTTGTTAACACACCTTACCAACATTATTCACTGTTGCTGTTAACAAACCTTACCAACAGTACCTCAACATTATTCACTGTTGTTCTTAACACACCTTACCAACATTATTCACAGTTGTTGATAACACACCAACATTATTCACTTTTGTTGATAACACACCTTACCAACATTATTCACTGTTGTTGTTAACACACCTTACCAACATTATTCACTGTTGTTGATAACACACCTTACCAACATTATTCACTGTTGTTGTTAACACACCTTACCTAACACATTATTCACTGTTGTTGTTAACAAAACTTACCAACATTACCAAACATTATTCACAGTTGTTGATAACACACCTTTACCAACACTTTACTGTTGTTGATAACGCACCTTACCAACATTATTCACAGTTGTTGATAACACACCAACATTATTCACTGTTGTTGATTACACCTTACCAACATTATTCCTGTTGTTGTTAACACATTATTCACCGTTGTTGATAAATACACCTTACCAACATTATTCACCCTACCAACATTATGTTGATAACACACCTTACCAACATTATTCACTGTTGTTGATAACACACTAAACATTATTCACTGTTGTTGTTACCACACACAACATTATTCACCAACATTATTCACTGTTGTTGTTAACACACATCTTACCAACATTATTCACTGTTGTTGTTAACACACCTTACCTACATTATTCACTACACATCTACCAACATTATTCACTGATGTTGATAACACACCTTACCAACATTATTCACTGTTGTTGATAACACACCTTACCAACATTATTCATAACACACCAACATTATTCACTGTTGTTGTTAACACACCAACATTATTCACCTGATAACACACCTTACCAACATTATTCACTGTTGTTGATAACACACCTACCAACATTATTCACTGTTGTTGTATACACACTGATAACTTACCAACATTATTCACTGTTTGTTGATTACATACAATTCACAGATGTTGATTACACCTTACCAACATTATTCACTGGTGTTTGTTTAACACACCTTACCAACATTATTCACTGTTGCTGTTAACACAACAACCACTTACCTACATTGTTCACTGTTGTTGATAACACACCTTACCAACATTATTCACTGTTTGTTGATAACTTACCAACATTACCTGTTGTTGTTAGCACACGCCTTAACATTATTCACTGTTGTTTTAACAGTTATCACTGTTGTTGTTAACACTACCAACATTATTCACTGTTGTTGTTAACACGCCTTACCAACATTATTCACAGTTGTTGATAACACTTACCAACATTAACCAACATTATTCACAGTTGTTGATAACACAGTAACACACCTACCAACATTATTCACTGTTGTTGTTAACACACCTTACCAACATTATTCACTTTACCAACATTATTCACTGATTTGTTGATAACACACCTTACCAACATTATTCACTGTTGTTGATACACCATAACATTATTCTACCAACATTATTCACAGATGTTGTTAACACACTTACCAACATTATTCACAGTTGTTGATAACACACCAACATTATTCAGTATTCACTGTTGTTGCTGATACACACACCTTACCAACATTATTCACTGTTGTTGATAACACACCAACATTATTCACTGTTGTTGATAACACACCTTACCAACATTATTCACTGTTGTTGTTAACACACCTTACCAACATTATTCACTGTTGTTGTGCAACACACCTTACCAACATTGTTCACTGTTGTTGATAACACACACCTGTTGTTGTTACCAACATTATTCACTGTTGTTGTTAACACATCTTACCAACATTATTCACAGTTGTTGTTAACCTTACCAACATTATTCATGTTGATACACCTTACAACATTATTCACTGTTTACACCTACCAACATTATTCACTGTTGTTGATAACACACCAACATTATTCACTGTTGTTGTTTAACACACCTTACCAACATTATTCACTGTTGTTGTTAACGTACCTTACCAACACAGTTGCTGATAACTTACCAACATTATTCACTGTTGTTGTTAACACCAACATTATTCACTGTTGTTGTTAACACACTACCAACATTATTCACTGTTGTTGATAACACACCTTACCAACATTATTCACTGTTGTTGTTAACACACCTTACCAACATTATTCACTGTTGTTGTTAACACCTTACCAACATTATTCACTGTTGTTGTTAACACACCTTACCAACATTATTCACTGTTGTTGTTAACACACCTTACCAACATTATTCACTGTTTGTTTTAACACACCTTACCAACATTATTTGTTGTTGATAACACACCAACATTATTCACAGTTGTTGATAACACACCTTACCAACATTATTCACTGTTGTTGATAACACCTTACCAACATTATTCACTGTTGTTGATAACCAACATTATTCCTTACCTACCAACATTATTCACTGATGTTGATACCAACATTATTCACTGTTGTTGATAACACACCAACATTATTCACTGTTGTTGATAACACACCTTACCAACATTATTCACTGTTGTTGATAACACACTTACCAACATTATTCACTGTTGTTGATAACACACCTTACCAACATTATTCACTGTTGTTGTTTACCAACATTATTCACTGTTGTTGATAACACACCTTACCAACATTATTCACTGTTGTTGTTAACACACCTTACCAACATTATTCACTGTTGTTGATAACACACCTTACCAACATTATTCACTGTTGTTAACACACCCTTACCAACATTATTATTCACTGTTGTTGTTAACCACATTATTCACTGTTGTTGATAACACACCAACATTATTCACTGTTGTTGTTAACACACCTTACCAACATTATTCACTGTTGTTGTTAACACATGCCACCAACATTATTCACTGTTGTTTAACACACCTACCAACATTATTCACTGTTGTTGATAACACACCAACATTATTCACTGTTGTTGATAACACACCTACCAACATTATTCACTGTTGTTGTTAACACACCTTACCAACATTATTCACTGTTGTTGATAACACACCTTACCAACATTATTCACTGTTGTTGACTGTTGTTGATAACACACTACCAACACTGTTTGTTGCTAACACACCTAACCAACATTATTCACTGTTGTTGTTAACACACCTTACCAACATTATTCACTGTTGTTGTTAACACCTTACCAACATTATTCACTGTTGTTGACTAACACACTTACCAACATTATTCCACACACCTACCAACATTATTCACTGTTGTTGTTACACACCTTACCAACATTATTCACTGTTGTTGATAACACACCTTACCAACATTATTCACAGATGTTGATAAACCACACCAACATTATTCACTGTTGTTGATAACACACCTTTACCAACATTATTCACTAGATGTTTAACACACCTACCAACATTATTCACTGTTGTTGTACCACCAACATTATTCACTGTTGTTGTTAAACACACCTACCAACATTCCTGTTGTTGTTAACCACTTTACCAACATTATTCACTGTTGTTGATAACACACCTTACCAACATTATTCACTGTTGTTGATAACTTACCAACATTATTCACAGTTGTTGATAACACGCCTTACCAACATTATTCACTGTTGTTGATAACACACCTTACCAACAGTATTCACTGTTGTTGTTAACACACCGTACCAACATTATTACCACATTATTGTTGTTGATAACACACACCAACATTATTCACTGTTGTTGATACCTACCAACATTATTCACTGTTGTTGATAACACACCTTACCAACATTATTCACTGTTGTTGATAACACACCTACCAACATTATTCACTGTTGTTGATAACACACCTTACCAACATTATTCACTGTTGTTGATAACACACCTACCTACATTATTCACTGTTGTTGATTACCAACATTATTCACTGTTGTTGTTAACACTTACCAACAGTATTCACTGTTGTTGTTAACACCTCAACATTATTCACTGTTGTTAACACACCTTACCAACATTATTCACTGTTGTTGATAACACCACCAACATTATTCACTGTTGTTGATAACACACCTTACCAACATTATTCACAGATGTTGTTAACACACCTTACCAACATTATTCACTGTTGTTGATAACACACTACCAACATTATTCACTGTTGTTGATAACACACCTTACCAACATTATTCATTATTACCAACATTATTCACTGTTGTTGATAACACACCTTACCTAGCATTATTCACTGTTGTTGATAACACACCTTACCAACATTATTCACTGTTGTTGATTACACACAACATTATTACCAACACTGTTGTTGGTACCAACATTATTCACTGTTGTTGTTAACACACCTACCAACATTATTCACTGTTGTTGTTAACACACCTTACCAACATTATTCACAGTTGTTGATAACACACCACCAACATTATTCACTGTTGTTGTTAAAATACACCTACCAACATTATTCACTGTTGTTGCTTAACACCACCTTACCTACATTATTCACTGTTGTTGTTAACACACTTACCAACATTATTCACTGTTGTTGATAACACACCTTACCAACATTATTCACTGTTGTTGTACATTACTTTACCAACATTATTCACTAACACACCTTACCAACATTATTCACTGTTGTTGATAAACACACCTTACCAACTGTATTCACTGTTGTTGTTAACACACCTTACCAACATTATTCACAGTTGTTGTTTACCAACATTATTCACTGTTGTTGATAACACACCTTACCAACATTATTCACAGATGTTGATAACACCTTACCAACATTATTCACTGTTGTTGATAACACACCTTACCAACATTATTCACTGTTGTTGATAACACACCTTACCAACATTATTCACTGTTGTTGATAACACCTAACTTTACATTATTCACAGTTGTTGATAACACACCTTACCAACATTATTCACTGTTGTTGTTTAACACCTTACCAACATTATTCACTGTTGTTGTTAACACACCTTACCAACATTATTCACTGTTGTTGTTAACACATTAATTAAGAAAAGATAACCACCAACATTATTCACTGTTGTTGATAACACACAACATTATTCACTGTTGTTGATAACACATTACCTACATTATTCACTGTTGTTGATAACACACCTTACCAACAGTATTCACTGTTGTTGTTAACCAACATTATTCACTGTTGTTGATAACACACCAACATTATTCACTGTTGTTGATAAACACCTTACCAACATTATTCACTGTTGTTGATAACACACTTTACCAACATTATTCACTGTTGTTGATACACACTTACCAACATTATTCACTGTTGCTGATAACACACCTACCAACATTATTCACTGTTGTTGATAACACACTTACCAACATTATTCCACTGTTGTTGTTAACACACCTACCAACATTATTCACTGTTGTTGTTAACACACCTTACCAACATTATTCACTGTTGTTGTTAACACACCTACCAACATTATTCACTGTTGTTGTTAACACACCTTACCAACATTATTCACAGATGTTGATAACACGCCACCAACATTATTCACTGTTGTTGTTGATAACACACCAACATTATTCACTGTTGTTGATAACACACCTTACCAACATTATTCACTGTTGTTGATACACACCTTACCAACATTATTCACTGTTGTTGTTAACACACCTTACCAACATTATTCACTGTTGTTGATAACATTGTTCACTTTTGTTGTTAACACCTTACCTACATTATTCACTGTTGTTGATAACACACCTTACCAACATTATTCACTGTTGTTGATAAACACACCTTACCAACATTATTCACTGTTGTTGATAACACGCCTTACCAACATTATTCACTGCTGTTGTTAACACACCAGTTGTTACCAACATTATTCCACAGTTGTTGATAACACACCAACATTATTCACTGTTGTTGATAACACACCTTACCAACATTATTCACTGATGTTGATTCACTGTTGTTGATAACACACCTTAACATTATTCACTGTTGTTGATAACACACCTTACCAACATTATTCACTGTTGTTGATAACACACCTTACCAACATTATTCACAGTTGTTGATAACGCCACCAACATTATTCACTGTTGTTGTTAACACACCTTACCAACATTATTCACTGTTGTTGTTAACACACCTTACCAACATTATTCACTGTTGTTGTTAACACACCTTACCAACATTATTCACAGTTGTTGATAACACACCTTACCAACATTATTCACTGTTGTTGATAACACACCTACCAACATTATTCACTGTTGTTGTTAACACACCTTACCAACATTATTCACTGTTGTTGATAACACACCTTACCAACATTATTCACTGTTGTTGATAACACACCTTACCAACATTATTCACTGTTGTTGTTAACACACCTACCAACATTATTCAGTTGTTGTTAACACCTTACCAACATTATTCACTGTTGTTGTTAACACACCTTACCAACATTATTCACAGATGTTGATAAACACTACCAACATTATTCACTCACTGTTGTTGATAACACACCTTACCAACATTATTCACTGTTGTTGTTAACACACCTTACCAACATTATTCACTGTTGTTGATAACACACCTTACCAACATTATTCACTGTTGTTGATAACACACCTTACCAACATTATTCACTGTTGTTGATAACACACCTTACCAACATTATTCACTGTTGTTGATAACACACCAACATTATTCACTGTTGTTGTTAATAACACCTTACCAACATTATTCACTGTTGTTGTTAACAACACCACCTTACCAACATTATTCACTGTTGTTGTTAACACACCTTACCTACATTGTTCACTGTTGTTGATAACACACCTTACCAACATTATTCACTGTTGTTGATAACACACCTTACCAACATTATTCACTGTTGTTGATAACACACCTTACCAACATTATTCACTGTTGTTGTTAACACACCTTACCAACATTATTCACTGTTGTTGATAACACACCTTACCAACATTATTCACAGTTGTTGATAACACACCAACATTATTACCACCTTACCAACATTATTCACAGTTGTTGATAACTCACCTTACCAACATTATTCACTGTTGTTGATAACACACCAACATTATTCACTGTTGTTGATAACACACCTTACCAACATTATTCACTGTTGTTGATAACACACCTTACCTACATTATTCACTGTTGTTGATAACACACCTTACCAACATTATTCACTGTTGTTGTTAACACACCTTACCAACATTATTCACTGTTGTTGTTAACACACTTACCAACAGTATTCACTGTTGTTGTTAACACATCAGGTTGTTGATAACACACCAACATTATTCACAGTTGTTGATAACACACCTTACCAACATTATTCACTGTTGTTGTTAACACACCTTACCAACATTATTCACTGTTGTTGTTAACACCACTTACCAACATTATTCACTGTTGCTGATAACACACCTTACCAACATTATTCACTGTTGTTGTTAACACACCTTACCAACATTATTCACTGTTGTTGTTACCAACATTATTCACACCTTACCTACATTATTCACTGTTGTTGTTAACACACCTTACCAACAGTATTCACTGTTGTTGATACACACCTTACCAACATTATTCACAGTTGTTGATAACACACCAACATTATTCACTGTTGTTGATAACACACCTTACCAACATTATTCACAGATGTTGATAACACACCTTACCAACATTATTCACTGTTGTTGATAACACACCTTACCAACATTATTCACTGTTGTTGATAACACACCTTACCAACATTATTCACTGTTGTTGATAACACACCTTACCTACATTATTCACTGTTGTTGATAACACACCTTACCAACATTATTCACTGTTGTTGTTTAACACACGGTACCAACATTATTCACTGTTGTTGTTAACAAACCTTACCAACAGTATTCACTGTTGTTGTTAACACACCTTACCAACATTATTCACAGTTGTTGATAACACACCAACATTATTCACTGTTGTTGATAACACTACTTACCTACATTGTTCACTGTTGTTGATAACACCACTTACCTACATTATTCACTGTTGTTGTTAACACATTACATTATTCACTGTTGTTGATAACACACCTTACCAACATTATTCACTGTTGTTGATAACACACCTTACCAACATTATTCACTGTTGTTGATAACACACCTTACCAACATTGTTCACTGTTGTTGATAACACACCTTACCAACATTATTCACTGTTGTTGTTAACACACCTTACCAACATTATTCACTGTTGTTGATAACCAACATTATTCACTGTTGTTGTTAACACACCTTACCAACATTATTCACTGTTGTTGTTAACACACCTTACCAACATTATTCACTGTTGTTGTTAACACACCTTACCAACATTATTCACTGTTGTTGTTAACACACCTTACCAACATTATTCACTGTTGTTGTTAACACACCTTACCAACATTATTCACTGTTGTTGTTAACACACCTTACCAACATTATTCACTGTTGTTGTTAACACACCTTACCAACATTATTCACTGTTGTTGATAACACACCAACATTATTCACTGTTGTTGTTAACACACCTTACCAACATTATTCACTGTTGTTGTTAACACACCTTACCAACATTATTCACTGTTGTTGTTAACACACCTTACCAACATTATTCACTGTTGTTGATAACAACCACAGATGTTGTTAACATTGTTCACTGTTGTTGATAACACACCTTACCAACATTATTCACTGTTGTTGATAACACACCTTACCAACATTATTCACAGTTGTTGATAACACACCAACATTATTCACTGTTGTTGATAACACACCTTACCAACATTATTCACAGATGTTGATAACACACCTTACCAACATTATTCACTGTTGTTGATAACACACCTTAACATTATTCACTGTTGTTGATAACACACCTTACCAACATTATTCACTGTTGTTGATAACACACCTTACCTACATTATTCACTGTTGTTGATAACACACCTTACCAACATTATTCACTGTTGTTGTTTAACACACGGTACCAACATTATTCACTGTTGTTGTTAACACACCTTACCAACAGTATTCACTGTTGTTGTTAACACACCTTACCAACATTATTCACAGTTGTTGATAACACACCAACATTATTCACTGTTGTTGATAACACACCTTACCAACATTATTCACTGTTGTTGATAACACACCTTACCAACATTATTCACTGTTGTTGTTAACACACCTTACCTACATTATTCACTGTTGTTGATAACACACCTTACCAACATTATTCACTGTTGTTGTTAACACACCTTACCAACATTATTCACTGTTGTTGATAACACACCTTACCAACATTATTCACTGTTATTGATAACACACCTTACCAACATTATTCACTGTTGTTGTTAACACACCTTACCAACATTATTCACTGTTGTTGATAACACACCAACATTATTCACTGTTGTTGTTAACACACCTTACCAACATTATTCACTGTTGTTGATAACACACCTTACCAACATTATTCACTGTTGTTGTTAAGACACCTTACCAACATTATTCACTGTTGTTGTTAACACACCTTACCAACATTATTCACTGTTGTTGATAACACACCTTACCAACATTATTCACTGTTGTTGTTAACACACCTTACCAACATTATTCACTGTTGTTGTTAACACACCTTACCAACATTATTCACTGTTGTTGTTAACACACCTTACCAACATTATTCACTGTTGTTTTTAACACACCTTACCATTACATTATTCCAACATTATTCACTGTTGTTGATAACACACTTACCAACATTATTCACTGTTGTTGATAACACACTTACCAACATTATTCACAGATGTTGATAACACACCTTACCAACATTATTCACTGTTGTTGATAACACTTACCAACATTATTCACTGTTGTTGATAACACACCTTACCAACATTATTCACTGTTGTTGTTAACACACCTTACCAACATTATTCACTGTTGTTGTTAACACACCTTACCAACATTATTCACTGTTGTTGTTAAACACCTTACCAACATTATTCACTGTTGTTGTTAACACACCTACCAACATTATTCACTGTTGTTGTTAACACACCAAACACACCTTAACACCACCTTAACATTATTCACTGTTGTTGTTAACACACCTTACCAACATTATTCACTGTTGTTGTTAACACACCTTACCAACATTATTCACTGTTGCTGTTAACACACCTACCAACATTATTCACTGTTGTTGTTAACACACCTTACCAACATTATTCACTGTTGTTGTTAACACACCTTACCAACATTATTCACTGTTGTTGTTAACCAACACTGTTGTTGATAACACCTTACCAACATTATTCCTGTTGTTGTTAACACACCTTACCAACATTATTCACTGTTGTTGTTAACACACCTTACCAACATTATTCACTGTTGTTGTTAAGACACCTTACCAACATTATTCACTGTTGTTGTTAACACACCTTACCAACATTATTCACTGTTGTTGATACCAACATTATTCACTGTTGTTGTTAACACACCTTACCAACATTATTCACTGTTGTTGTTAACACACCTTACCAACATTATTCACTGTTGTTGTTAACACACCTTACCAACATTATTCACTGTTGTTGTTAACACCTTACCAACATTATTCACTGTTGTTGTTAACACACCTTAACACACCTTACCAACATTATTCACTGTTGTTGTTAACACACCTTAAAAACATTATTCACTGTTGTTGTTAAACACAACATTACCAACATTATTCACTGTTGTTGTTAACACACCTTACCAACATTATTCACTGTTGTTGTTAACACACCTTACCAACATTATTCACTGTTGTTGTTAAACACTTACCAACATTATTCACTGTTGTTGATAACACACCAACATTATTCACTGTTGTTGTTAACACACCTTACCAACATTATTCACTGTTGTTGTTAACACACCTTACCAACATTATTCACTGTTGTTGTTAACACACCTTACCAACATTATTCACTGTTGTTGTTAACACACCTTACCAACATTATTCACTGTTGTTGTTAACACACCTTACCAACATTATTCACTGTTGTTGTTAACACACCTTACCAACATTATTCACTGTTGTTGTTAACACACCTTACCAACATTATTCACTGTTGTTGTTAACACACCTACCAACATTATTCACTGTTGTTGTTAACACCTTACCAACACACTGTTGTTGTTTACCAACATTATTCACAGATGTTGATAACACACCTTACCAACATTATTCACTGTTGTTGATAACACACCAACATTATTCACTGTTGTTGTTAACACACCTTACCAACATTATTCACTGTTGTTGTTAACACACCTACCAACATTATTCACTGTTGTTGATAACACCTTACCAACATTATTCACTGTTGTTGTTGTTAATACCACCAACATTATTCACTGATGTTGTTAACACACCTTACCAACATTATTCACTGTTGTTGTTAACACACCTTACCAACATTATTCACTGTTGTTGTTAACACACCTTACCAACATTATTCACTGTTACCAACATTTGTTAACACACCTTACCAACATTATTCACTGTTGTTGTTAACACACCTTACCAACATTATTCACTGTTGTTGTTAACACACCTTACCAACATTATTCACTGTTGTTGATAACACACCTTACCAACATTATTCACTGTTGTTGATAACACACCTTACCAACATTATTCACTGTTGTTGATAACACACCTTACCAACATTATTCACTGATGTTGATAACACACCTACCAACATTATTCACTGTTGTTGATAACACACCAACATTATTCACTGTTGTTGTTAACACACCTTACCAACATTATTCACTGTTGTTGTTAACACCTTACCAACATTATTCACTGTTGTTGTTAACACACCTTACCAACATTATTCACTGTTGTTGTTAACACACCTTACCAACATTATTCACTGTTGTTAACACACCTTACCAACATTACACACCTTACCAACATTATTCACTGTTGTTGTTAACACACCTTACCAACATTATTCACTGTTGTTGTTAACACACCTTACCAACATTATTCACAGTTGTTGATAACACACCAACATTATTCACTGTTGTTGTTAACACACCGTACCAACATTATTCACTGTTGTTTTTAACACACCTACCAACATTATTCACTGTTGTTGTTAACACACCTTACCAACATTATTCACTGTTGTTGTTACCAACATTATTCACTGCTGTTTACTTACCAACATTATTCACTGTTGTTGTTAACACACCTTACCAACATTATTCACTGTTGTTGTTAACACACCTTACCAACATTATTCACTGTTGTTGTTAAGACACCTTACCTACATTATTCACTGTTGTTGTTAACACACCTTACCAACATTATTCACTGGTGTTGTTAACACACCTTACCAACATTATTCACTGTTGTTGTTAACACACCTTACCAACATTATTCACTGTTGTTGTTAACACACCTTACCTACATTATTCACTGTTGTTGTTAACACACCTTACCAACATTATTCACAGATGTTGATAACACACCTTACCAACATTATTCACTGTTGTTGATAACACACCAACATTATTCACTGTTGTTGTTAACACACCTTACCAACATTATTCACTGTTGTTGTTAACACACCTTACCAACATTATTCACTGTTGTTGATAACACACCTTACCAACATTATTCACTGTTGTTGTTAACACACCTTACCAACATTATTCACTGTTGTTGTTAACACACCTTACCAACATTATTCACTGTTGTTGTTAACACACCTTACCAACATTATTCACTGTTGTTGTTAACACACCTTACCAACATTATTCACTGTTGTTGTTAACACACCTTACCAACATTATTCACACTGTTGTTAACACACCTTACCAACATTATTCACTGTTGTTGATAACACACCTTACCAACATTATTCACTGTTGTTGATAACACCACCAACATTATTCACTGTTGTTGTTAAACACCTTACCAAACATTATTCACTGTTGTTGTAACACACCTTACCTACATTATTCACTGTTGTTGTTAACACACCTTACCAACATTATTCACTGCTGTTGTTAACACACCTTACCAACATTATTCACTGTTGTTGTTAACACACCTTACCAACATTATTCACTGTTGTTGTTAACACACCTTACCAACATTATTCACTGTTGTTGTTAACACACCTTACCAACATTATTCACTGTTGTTGTTAACACACCTTACCAACATTATTCACAGTTGTTGATACACACCTTACCAACATTATTCACTGTTGTTGTTAACACACCGTACCAACATTATTCACTGTTGTTGTTAACACACCTTACCAACATTATTCACTGTTGTTGTTAACACACCTTACCAACATTACATTACCAACATTATTCACTGTTGTTGTTAACACACCTTACCAACATTATTCACTGTTGTTGTTAACACACCTTACCAACATTATTCACAGATGTTGATAACACACCTTACCAACATTATTCACAGATGTTGATAACACACCTTACCAACATTATTCACAGATGTTGATAACACACCTTACCAACATTATTCACTGTTGTTGATAACACACCTTACCTACATTATTCACTGTTGTTGTTAACACACCTTACCAAACATTATTCACAGATGTTGATAACACACCTTACCAACATTATTCACAGATGTTGATAACACACCTTACCAACATTATTCACTGTTGTTGATAACACACCAACATTATTCACAGATGTTGATAACACACCTTACCAACATTATTCACTGTTGTTGTTAACACACCTTACCTACATTATTCACTGTTGTTGTTAACACACCTTACCAACATTATTCACTGTTGTTGTTAACACACCTTAAAAACATTATTCACTGTTGTTGTTAACACACCTTACCAACATTATTCACTGTTGTTGTTAACACACCTTACCAACATTATTCACTGTTGTTGTTAACACACCTTACCAACATTATTCACTGTTGTTGTTAACACACCTTACCAACATTATTCACAGATGTTGATAACACACCTTACCAACATTATTCACAGATGTTGATAACACACCTTACCAACATTATTCACAGATGTTTATTACCAACATTATTCACTGTTGTTGATAACACATCTTACCTACATTATTCACTGTTGTTGTTAACACACCTTACCAAACATTATTCACAGATGTTGATAACACACCTTACCAACATTATTCACTGATGTTGATAAACACCTTACCAACATTATTCACTGTTGTTGTTAACACACCTTACAACATTATTCACTGTTGTTGTTAACACACCTTACCAACATTATTCACTGTTGTTGTTAACACACCTTACCTACATTATTCACTGTTGTTGTTAACACACCTTACCAACATTATTCACAGATGTTGATAACACACCTTACCTACATTATTCACAGATGTTGATAACACACCTTACCAACATTATTCACTGTTGTTGATAACACACCTTACCAACATTATTCACTGTTGTTGATAACACACCTTACCAACATTATTCACTGTTGTTGTTAACACACCTTACCTACATTATTCACTGTTGTTGATAACACACCTTACCAACATTATTCACTGTTGTTGATAACACACCTTACCAACATTATTTACTGTTGTTGATACACACTTACCAACATTACCTACATTACATTATTCACTGTTGTTGTTAACACACCTTACCAACATTATTCACTGTTGTTGTTAACACACCTTACCAACATTATTCACTGTTGTTGTTAACACACCTTACCAACATTATTCACTGTTGTTGTTAACACACCTTACCTACATTATTCACTGTTGTTGTTAACACACCTTACCAACATTATTCACTGTTGTCTTCCTATTTCCACAAATAGAAACCTTTTATTTGGTACTAAATAGGCACTTATTATAGTAATTTCTTTATTTAACCTTTTGAGATGGAAAACTTTACTTGTTGTTGTTACAAATTAGAATGTGTTCTTTATAACAGAATGTTAAAATGAGGGGAAGTTTTAGTTGGATATAAACTGGTAATAATCTAGTGGCCAATCTTTGTAAAAGGGTCAACATGTTTCTGATAACATTTCAGTTTGACTTGGATGCATATTTGATGTGGTTGAAAAACGATCAGCTTTTATGATGCTGATAAAGAGGAACTTTAACAGACAGACTCTAACTGAGCAGTGTAGTCTACAGGTTATACACTGATTGGACCAGATATTACTCTAACTGAGCAGTGTAGTCTACAGGTTATACACTGATTGGACTAGATATTACTCTAACTGAGCAGTGTAGTCTACAGGTTATACACTGATTGGACTAGATATTACTCTAACTGAGCAGTGTAGTCTACAGGTTATACACTGAGTGGACTAGATATTACTCTAACTGAACAGTGTAGTCTATAGGTTATACACTGAGTGGACTAGATATTACTCTAACTGAGCAGTGTAGCCTAAAGGTTATACACTGAGTGGACTAGATATTACTCTAACTGAGCAGTGTAGTCTATAGGTTATACACTGAGTGGACTAGATATTACTCTAACTGAGCAGTGTAGTCTATAGGTTATACACTGAGTGGACTAGATATTACTCTAACTGAGCAGTGTAGTCTATAGGTTATACACTGAGTGGACTAGATATTACTCCAACTGAGCAGTGTAGTCTATAGGTTATACACTGAGTGGACTAGATATTACTCCAACTGAGCAGTGTAGTCTATAGTTTATACACTGAGTGGACAAAATATTAAGAACACCTTCCTAATATTTTGTCAACCTCACCCACCCCTCCCCCACTTTTGTCCTCAGAACAGCCTCAATGGATTCTACAAGGTGTTGAAAATGTTCCAAAGGGATGCTGGCCCTTGTTGACTCCCTCTCACCCCCCCCCTTAAAAGATTTAGATGCACTACTGTTCCACTGGATGTCATAAGGTGAATGCACCAATTTGTAAGTCGCTCTGGATAAGAGCGTCTGCTAAATGACTTAAATGTAAATGTAAATGTAATGCTTCCCACAGTTGTCAAGTTGGCTGGATGTCCTTTGGGTGGTGGAAAATACCGGTGCGGAACATACCGGTGACACATATCGGTGCGCTTGGCACTTACTACCATACCCTGTTCAAAGGCACTTACATATTTTGTCTTGCTCACTCACTCTCTGAATGACACACATGCACAATCCATGTCTCAATTGTATCAAGGATAAAAATGATTCTTTAACCTGTCTCCTCCCCTTCGTCTACAAGTGACATCAATAAGGGCTCATAGCTTTCACCTGGATTCACCTGGTCAGTTTGTCATGGACAGAAAGGTGTCCTTAATGTTTTATACACTTAGTGTAATGTTTTTTAATTTGCTGTTTTATGATTTTGTTATACTCTTGTGAATTCTATGGTTTTACTAGATTACTTGTAGTTTCTCATGTTTTTTGTCTGTCATTTTTTAAATGATGGTGCTGCCTATCGTGGCCAGGACGCTCTTGATGCTCTTGAAAATAGATTTTAAATCTCAATGAGCCCTTCCTGGTTAAATAAAGTAGTATCACATTTTTCATTTCATTTCATTACAGTACAACGGCTTGATTTGTTTGATCGTAGCTAGCTACATAGCTAGCTACATAGCCGTCTTTGTATCAAAGATAATTGTGTAGTCTAGAGCGATTTCCTAGGTTAGCTAGCCAGCTATTGTCGTTCTTTTAACGCAACGTAACGTAATCAACACTGCTAGCTAGCCAGCTAGCCCCGAATAGCAGCACAGTAGAAACTATTACACTCAACGGAACGACTTGATTAGTGTAGTGTCAACAACGCAGCCAATGCCAGCTAGCCTACATAGTCAACAACGCAGCCTCTGCCAGCTAGCCTACTTCAGCAGTACTGTATCATTTTAATCATTTTAGTCAATAAGATTCTTGCTACGTAAGCTTAACTTTCTGAACACTCGAGACGTGTAGTCCACTTGTCATTCCAATCTCCTTTGCATTAGCGTAGCCTCTTGTGTAGCCTGTCAACTATGTGTCTGTCTATCCCTGTTCTCTCCTCTCTGCACAGACCATACAAACGCTCCACACCGCGTGGTCGCGCCACCCTAATCTGGTGGTCCCAGCGCGCACGACCCACGTGGAGTTCCAGGTCTCCGGTAGCCTCTGGAACTGCCGATCTGCGGCCAACAAGGCAGAGTTCATCTCAGCCTATGCCTCCCTCCAGTCCCTCGACTTCTTGGCACTGACGGAAACATGGATCACCACAGACAACACTGCTACTCCTACTGCTCTCTCTTCGTCTGCCCACGTGTTCTCGCACACCCGAGAGCTTCTGGTCAGCGGGGTGGTGGCACCGGGATCCTCATCTCTCCCAAGTGGTCATTCTCTCTTTCTCCCCTTACCCATCTGTCTATCGCCTCCTTTGAATTCCATGCTGTCACAGTTACCAGCCCTTTCAAGCTTAACATCCTTATCATTTATCGCCCTCCAGGTTCCTCGGAGAGTTCATCAATGAGCTTGATGCCTTGATAAGCTCCTTTCCTGAGGACGGCTCACCTCTCACAGTTCTGGGCGACTTTAACCTCCCCACGTCTACCTTTGACTCATTCCTCTCTGCCTCCTTCTTTCCACTCCTCTCCTCTTTTGACCTCACCCTCTCACCTTCCCCCTACTCACAAGGCAGGAAATACGCTCGACCTCATCTTTACTAGATGCTGTTCTTCCACTAACCTCGTTGCAACTCCCTCCAAGTCTCCGACCACTACCTTGTATCCTTTTCCCTCTCGCTCTCATCCAACACTTCCCACACTGCCCCTACTCGGATGGTATCGCGCCGTCCCAACCTTCGCTCTCTCTCCCCCCGCTACTCTCTCCTCTTCCATCCTATCATCTCTTCCCTCTGCTCAAACCTTCTCCAACCTATCTCCTGATTCTGCCTCCTCAACCCTCCTCTCCTCCCTTTCTGCATCCATTGACTCTCTATGTCCCCTATCCTCCAGGCCGGCTCGGTCCTCCCCTCCCGCTCCGTGGCTCGGACGACTCATTGCGAGCTCACAGAACAGGGCTCCGGGCAGCCGAGCGGAAATGGAGGAAAACTCGCCTCCCTGCGGACCTGACATCCTTTCACTCCCTCCTCTCTACATTTTCCTCTTCTCTCTCTGCTGCTAAAGCCACTTTCTACCACTCTAAATTCCAAGCATCTGCCTCTAACCCTAGGAAGCTCTTTGCAACCTTCTCCTCCCTCCTGAATCCTCCTCCCCCCCCTCCTCCCTCTCTGCAGATGACTCGTCAACCATTTTGAAAAGAAGGTCGACGACATCCGATCCTCGTTTGCTAAGTCAAACGACACCGCTGGTTCTGCTCACACTGCCCTACCCTGTGCTCTGACCTCTTTCTCCCCTCTCTCTCCAGATGAAATCTCGCGTCTTGTGACGGGCCGCCCAACAACCTGCCCGCTTGACCCTATCCCCTCCTCTCTTCTCCAGACCATTTCCGGAGACCTTCTCCCTTACCTCACCTCGCTCATCAACTCATCCCTGACCGCTGGCTACGTCCCTTCCGTCTTCAAGAGAGCGAGAGTTGCACCCCTTCTGAAAAAACCTACACTCGATCCCTCCGATGTCAACAACTACAGACCAGTATCCCTTCTTTCTTTTCTCTCCAAAACTCTTGAACGTGCCGTCCTTGGCCAGCTCTCCCGCTATCTCTCTCAGAATGACCTTCTTGATCCAAATCAGTCAGGTTTCAAGACTAGTCATTCAACTGAGACTGCTCTTCTCTGTATCACGGAGGCGCTCCGCACTGCTAAAGCTAACTCTCTCTCCTCTGCTCTCATCCTTCTAGACCTATCGGCTGCCTTCGATACTGTGAACCATCAGATCCTCCTCTCCACCCTCTCCGAGTTGGGCATCTCCGGCGCGGCCCACGCTTGGATTGCGTCCTACCTGACAGGTCGCTCCTACCAGGTGGCGTGGCGAGAATCCGTCTCCACACCACGTGCTCTCACCACTGGTGTCCCCCAGGGCTCTGTTCTAGGCCCTCTCCTATTCTCGCTATACACCAAGTCACTTGGCTCTGTCATAACCTCACATGGTCTCTCCTATCATTGCTATGCAGACGACACACAATTAATCTTCTCCTTTCCCCTTCTGATGACCAGGTGGCGAATCGCATCTCTGCATGTCTGGCAGACATATCAGTGTGGATGACGGATCACCACCTCAAGCTGAACCTCGGCAAGACGGAGCTGCTCTTCCTCCCGGGGAAGGACTGCCCGTTCCATGATCTCGCCATCACGGTTGACAACACCATTGTGTCCTCCTCCCAGAGCGCTAAGAACCTTGGCGTGATCCTGGACAACACCCTGTCGTTCTCAACTAACATCAAGGCGGTGGCCCGTTCCTGTAGGTTCATGCTCTACAACATCCGCAGAGTATGACCCTGCCTCACACAGGAAGCGGCGCAGGTCCTAATCCAGGCACTTGTCATCTCCCGTCTGGATTACTGCAACTCGCTGTTGGCTGTGCTCCCTGCCTGTGCCATTAAACCCTTACAACTCATCCAGAACGCCGCAGCCCGTCTGGTGTTCAACCTTCCCAAGTTCTCTCACGTCACCCCGCTCCTCCGCTCCCTCCACTGGCTTCCAGTTGAAGCTCGCATCCGCTACAAGACCATGGTGCTTGCCTACGGAGCTGTGAGGGGAACGGCACCTCAGTACCTCCAGGCTCTGATCAGGCCCTACACCCAAACAAGGGCACTGCGTTCATCCACCTCTGGCCTGCTCGCCTCCCTACCACTGAGGAAGTACAGTTCCCGCTCAGCCCAGTCAAAACTGTTCGCTGCTCTGGCCCCCCAATGGTGGAACAAACTCCCTCACGACGCCAGGACAGCGGAGTCAATCACCACCTTCCGGAGACACCTGAAACCCCACTTCTTTAAGGAATACCTAGGATAGGATAAAGTAATCCCTCTCACACCCCTCCCCCTTAAAAGATTTAGATGCACTACTGTTCCACTGGATGTCATAAGGTGAATGCACCAATTTGTAAGTCGCTCTGGATAAGAGCGTCTGCTAAATGACTTAAATGTAAATGTAAAATAAAGGTTTAATAATAGTAATGATAATAAATTGCACACATAATTATACATTTTGTAACGGTTTTCTAGGTGTGAAGGAGAGTGGGACCAAAATGCAGCGTGTAGATTGCGATCCATGTTTAATCAACAAACGTAAACACGAATCAATACAAACACTACAAAATAATAAACGTAACGAAAACCGAAACAGCCTATACTTGTGTCAACTAACACAGCGACAGGAACAAAGACACTAAGGACAATCACCCACAAAACAACCAAAGAATATGGCTGCCTAAATATGGTTCCCAATTAGAGACAACGATAAACACCTGCCTCTGATTGAGAACCACTCCAGACAGCCATAGACTTTGCTAGATCACCACACTAGCTACAATCCCAATACATACCAAAACCCCAAGACAAAACACACCACAATACAAAAACCCCATGCCACACCCTGGCCTGACCCAAACATGAAGATAAACACAAAATACTTCGACCAGGGCGTGACAGAACCCACCCCCCTAAGGTGCGGACTCCCGAACGCACCTCAAAACAACAGTGAGGATCCGGGTGTGCGTCTGTCCATGGTGGCGGCTCCGGCGCGGGACGTGGACCCCACTCAGTCAATGTCTTTGTCTCCTCTCCTCGCGTCCCTGGATAGTCCACCCTCGCCGCCGACCATGGCCCAGTAGTCCTCACCCAGAACCCCACTGGACTGAGGAGCAGATCGGGACTGAAGGGCAGCTCGGGACTGAGGGGAAGCTCGGGAGTGAGAGAAAGCTCGGGAGTGAGAGGAAGCTCGGGAGTGAGAGGAAGCTCAGGAGTGAGAGGAAGCTCCAGGGTGAGAGGAAGCTCCGGAGTGAGAGGAAGCTCAGGAGTGAGAGGAAGCCCAGGCAGGTAGATAGATCTACCAGATCCTGGCTGGCTGGTGGTTTCAGCAGATCCTGGCTGACTGGCAGATCCTGTCTGACTGGCGGATCCTGGCCGACTGGCAGATCCTGGCCGACATCCTGGCCGACTGGCAGATCCTGGCCGACTGGCAGATCTGGAAGAGTCTGGTTGACTGGCAGATCTGGAAGAGTCTGGTTGACTGGCAGATCTGGAAGAGTCTGGTTGACTGGCAGATCTGGAAGAGTCTGGTTGACTGGCAGATCTGGAAGAGTCTGGCTGACTGGCGGATCTGGAAGAGTCTGGCTGACTGGCGGATCCTGGCAGACTGAAAGATCTGGCTGCTCCATGCTGACTGGCGGCTCTGGCTGCTTCACGCTGACTGGCGGCTCTGGCTGCTCCATGTAGGCTGACAGCTCTGGCGGCTTCTTACAGACTGGCAGCTCTGGCGGCTCCGTGCAGACTGGCAGCTCATTGCAGACTGGCAGCTCCTTACAGACTGACAGCTCCTTTCAGACTGGCAGCTCCTTGCAGACTGGCAGCTCCTTGCAGACTGACAGCTCCTTGCAGACTGACAGCTCTGGCTGCTCCATGCAGACTGACAGCTCTGGCTGCTCCATGCAGACTGACAGCTCTGGCTGCTCCATGCAGACCAACAGCTCTGACTGCTCCATGCAGGCTGGAAGCTCTGGCTGCTTCATGCAGACTGACAGCTCTGGCTGCTCCATTCAGGCTGACAGCGCTGAACAGGCGGGAGACTCCGGCAGCGCAGGAGAGGAGAAAGGCTCCGACAGCGCTGGAGAGGCGGGAGACTCCGGCAGCGCAGGAGAGGCGAGGTGCACTGTAGGCCTGATGCGTGGTGCTGCCACTGGTGGTACTGAACCGAGGACACGCACAGGAAGCCTGGTGCGTGGAGCTGCTACCGGAGGGCTGGGGTGTGGAGGTGGTACTGGATAGACCGGACCGTGCAGGCGCACTGGAGCTCTTGAGCACCGAGCCTGTCCAACCTTACCTGGTTGAATACTCTCGGTCGCCCTGCCAGTGCGGCGAGGTGGAATAGCCCGCACTGGGCTATGCAGGCGAACCGGAGACACCGAGCGCAAGGCTGGTGCCATGTAAGCCGGCCCAAGGAGACGCACTGGGGACCAGATGTGTAGAGCCGGCTTCATGGCATTTGGCTCGACGCTCAATCTAGCCCGGCCGATATGCGGAGCTGGAATATACCGCACTGGGCTATGCACCCGCACTGGGGACACCGTGCGCACCACTGCATAACACGGTGCCTGCCCGGTCTCTCTAGCCCCCCGGTAACCACAGGAAGTTAGCGTAGGCCTCCTACCTAGCGTAGCCCTACTCCCTGTGAGCCCCCACCAAGACATTTTTGGGGCTGACTCTCGGGCTTCCATCCGCTACGCCGTGTTGCCTCCTCATACCTGCGCCTCTCAGCTTTCGCCGCCTCCAGTTCTTCCTTGGGGCGGCGATATTCTCCAGGCTGAGCCCAGGGTCCTTTACCGTCCAGTTCGTCCTCCCATGTCCATTTCTCCAGGTAGTGCAGCCTCTCCCACTGCAGCTGCTGCTGCTCCTGCTGCTGCTGCCTCTGTTGCCTCTCCTGTGGCTCCTGCCTGTTGACACGCTGCTTGGTCCGTTTGTGGTGGGTGATTCTGTAACGGTTCTCTTTTGGTGAAGGAGTGTCGGACCAAAATGCAGCGTGTAGATTGCGATCCATGTTTAATCAACAAACGTAAACACGAATCAATACAAACACTACAAAATAATAAACGTAACGAAAACCGAAACAGCCTATACTTGTGTCAACTAACACAGCGACAGGAACAAAGACACTAAGGACAATCACCCACAAAACAACCAAAGAATATGGCTGCCTAAATATGGTTCCCAATCAGAGACAATGATAAACACCTGCCTCTGATTGAGAACCACTCCAGACAGCCATAGACTTTGCTAGATCACCCCACTAGCTACAATCCCAATACATACCAAAACCCCAAGACAAAACACACCACAATACAAAAACCCCATGCCACACCCTGGCCTTACCCAAACATGAAGATAAACACAAAATACTTCGACCAGGGCGTGACACATTTATTGATTTTTTAAATGTAGCCTATTGTTTTCTCTTTAATCAACCTGCCATCTACCCACCTGGGGACTGAGGGTTATGAGAGAACCCCCACATCACTGGCTTCTCTTTATACAATCTGCCATCTACCCACCTGGGGACTGAGGGTTATGAGAGAACCCCCACATCACTAGCTTCTCTTTATACAACCTGCCACCAACCCACCTGGGGACTGAGGGTTATGAGAGAACCCCTACATCACTAGCTTCTCTTTATACAACCTGCCATCTACCCACCTGGGGACTGAGGGTTATTAGAGAACCCCCACATCACTAGCTTCTCTTTATACAACCTGCCATCTACCCACCTGGGGACTGAGGGTTATGAGAGAACCCCCACATCACTAGCTTCTCTTTATACAACCTGCCATCTACCCACCTGGGGACTGAGGGTTATTAGAGAACCCCCACATCACTAGCTTCTCTTTATACAACCTGCCATCTACCCACCTGG
>NC_088422.1:96111280-96120393 GCF_034236695.1 Oncorhynchus nerka
CAAACCCCCATGATGCTCTGAGGCACAAATCCAATATACAACAAATACATAATACATAAGTAAATGGACACTAAACAAAACTCAGAGGACTTTAAATGTTTAGTTATAGAAAGTAGGGCCATGGGACAGGGTCAGAAAGGTCAGTATGTTTGATACCTGGTTACAGAGGTGACATAACAAGCATAAGGTCCATTATAACACAGTGAAGTAGAGGTGGGAGCTAAAAGCAGACATGGACAGTGAGACGGTGTGAGGAGGTCAGGGGTCAAACACTAGATCAGGACAGGTAGAAATGGCAGGGCTGGAAATAGACAGAGACACATTCTGATCATGACTCACACCTGAGACACCCAAACAGAAGATGCCAGTGTGTGTGTCAGAGTATGTGTGTTAGTGAGTGTGTGTGTCCTCTGTGTGTTTCCAGTGTGTGTGTGTGTGTGTGTGTTTGTGTCCAGTGTGCGTGTTTGTGTGTGTATTTCCAGTGTGTGTGTGTGTGTGTTTGTGTCCAGTGTGTGTGTCTAGTGTGTTTGTCAAATGTGTGTATGTCCATGTGAGTGCGTCCATGTGAGTGTGTCCAGTCTCTGTGTGTGTGTGTCCAGTCTGTGAGTGTATCCAGTGTGTGTGTGTTAGTGTGTGTGTGTGCATGTGTGTGTGTCTTCTGTTGTTGTGTGTGTCCATTGCGTGTGTGTCCAGTGTGTGTGTTTCCAGTGTGTGTGTGTGTGTGTATGTGTGTGTCCAGTGTGTGTGTGTGTGTGTCCAGTGTGTGTGTGTGTCCAGTGTGTGTGTGTGAGTGTCCAGTGTGTGTGTGTGTGTATCCAGTGTGTGTGTGTGTGTGTATCCAGTGTGTGTGTGTGTGTGTGTGTGTGTGTGTGTGTGTGTGTGTGTGTGTGTGTGTGTGTGTGTGTGTGTGTGTGTGTCCAGTGTGCGTGTGTGTCCAGTGTCTGTGTGTGTGTCCAGTTTGTGTGTGTGTCCAGTTTGTGTGTGTGTGTTCAGTGTGTGTGTGTGTGTCCAGTGTGTGTATGACCAGTGTGTGTGTGTGACCAGTGTGCGTGTGTGTCAAGTGTGTGTCCAGTGTGTGTGTGTGTGTCCGGTGTGTGTCCAGTGTGTGTGTCAAGTGTGTGTGTGTGTCCAGTGTGTTTGTCCAGTGTGTGTGTGTGTGTGTGTGTCCAGTACGTTTGTGTATGTATCCAGTGTGTGTGTCCAGTGTGTGTGTCCAGTGTGTGTGTGTGTGTCAATTTGTGTGTGTGTGTGTGTGTGTGTGTGTGTGTGTGTGTGTGTGTGTGTGTGTGTGTGTGTGTGTGTGTGTGTCCGGTGTGTGTGTGTGTGTGTCCAGTGTGTGTGTGTGTCCAGTGTGTGTGTGTGTGTCCAGTGTGTGTGTGTGTCCAGTGTGCGTGTGTGTCCAGTGTCTGTGTGTGTGTCCAATTTGTGTGTGTGTCCAGTTTGTGTGTGTGTGTTCAGTCTGTGTGTGTGACCAGTGTGTGTGTCTGACCAGTGTGTGTGTGTGACCAGTGTGTGTCCAGTGAATCTTTTGTGATGTTTTGTGGGTGTCTGTATAACAATTCCGGGAGGTGTTCAAACATTTATCTGTGTCCAGTGTGTGTGTCATAAGTAAATGGACACTAAACAAAACTCAGAGGACTTTAAATGTTTAGTTATAGAAAGTAGGGCCATGTCAGAAGGTCACCTGGTTGTGTTTGTCCATTATAACACAGTGTGTGTGTCTGACCAGTGTGTGTGTGTGACCAGTGTGTGTCCAGTGTGTGTGTGTCCGGTGTGTGTCCAGTGTGTGTGTCAAGTGTGTGTGTGTGTCCAGTGTGTTTGTCCAGTGTGTGTGTGTGTGTGTCCAGTGCGTTTGTGTGTATGTCCAGTGTGTTTGGGTGTGTGTCCAGTGTGTGTGTGTGTGTCCCCGGTGTGTGTCCAGTGTGTGTGTCAAGTGTGTGTGTGTTTCCAGTGTGTTTGTCCAGTGTGTGTGTGTGTGTGTGTGTGTCTAGTGTGTGTGTGTGTGTGTTTGTCAGTGTCTCTCTCTCTCACAGGGACACTGAGTCGCCATCATACCAAAGATGAAACCCTGGATAGAGGGGCTCAGTGAATGTGATCAGATGGGTTAGTGTGTCAGAGGAGGCTCTATAGAAGGACAGAGTGCCGGCTGGCCAGTCCAGATACACTCCTACTCTGTGGGGGCTGGAGGGGTGGACGACTATGGTAGTGAGATGATTATTATGCCTGGCAGAGTAACTGTTGTCAGAGCAGAACAGCCTCCAGGACTTGTCATTATATCCAAGACAACAGTCAGCACCTCCTCCTCTCCTGTTGATTCCTTTATACGTCACTCCTATATCAGCCCCCATTCTCCCACTCTACTCTACCTCCCAGTAACAGCGCCCAGTCAGACCCTCTCTACACAGCACCTGTCCACAGTCCTCAAATCTTTCTGGGTGATCAGGATACGGCTGCTTCTCTCTCCTACATGCCACCTTTCTGTTCTCCTCAGACAGAGAGAGGAGTCTGTTTACTGTGTTTGGGTCCAGTGTGAGATCACAGACATCTGATGGATGAAACCAGACACAATATTAGAAATCATCATCATTCACATTAGAATGTTTACTCACTTTTCACAAATTTACATTTACATTTAAGTCATTTAGCAGACGCTCTTATCCAGAGCGACTTACAAATTGGTGCATTCACCTTATGACATCCAGTGGAACAGTAGTGCATCTAAATCTTTTAAGGGGGGGGGGTGAGAGGGATTACTTTATCCTATCCTAGGTATTCCTTAAAGAGGTGGGGTTTCAGGTGTCTCCGGAAGGTGGTGATTGACTCCGCTGTCCTGGCGTCGTGAGGGAGTTTGTTCCACCATTGGGGGGCCAGAGCAGCGAACAGTTTTGACTGGGCTGAGCGGGAACTGTACTTCCTCAGTGGTAGGGAGGCGAGCAGGCCAGAGGTGGATGAACGCAGTGCCCTTGTTTGGGTGTAGGGCCTGATCAGAGCCTGGAGGTACTGAGGTGCCGTTCCCCTCACAGCTCCGTAGGCAAGCACCATGGTCTTGTAGCGGATGCGAGCTTCAACTGGAAGCCAGTGGAGAGAGCGGAGGAGCGGGGTGACGTGAGAGAACTTAACAAATTAATTTAATGTAGATGTTTCTAGGTATCAAAAGGAGAAGTTAAGGTAACTTGAGACTTGTTGAATAATCATATGTTATACTGTACGGTAATATAAAACACACTTATACACACACCATTAAACACACACACACATATTGTCAAAGCAACTCTTTGTAAATGTTGGTGTCCTTGATTTCTACTTCAGTAGAATTACAGCTGATATTTAATATAAGTTTTATTTATTTATTTTTTTACCTTTATTTAACTAGGCAAGTCAGTTAAGAACAAATTCTTATTTTCAATGACGGCCTAGGAACAGTGGGTTAACTGCCTGTTCAGGGGCAGAACGACAGATTTGTACCTTGTCAGCTCGGGGGTTTGAACTTGCAACCTTCCGATTACTAGTCCAACGCTCTAACCACTAGGCTACCCTGCCGCCCCAAGCGGCAGGGTAATGATGGTGGTCTTTGACTTGAATTCAGACTTATTCTTAGTCATATTCTTCACAGCAGTCAACACTCACATTTTCTAAGCCCAGGTATCATTGTGTTCTCTCCACCATGTTCCACACTGTAGCGGTAAGCAGAAGAACAGACAGTCATTGAGGGATACACCTGAACACACACACACACACACACACACACACACACACACACACACACACACACACACACACACACACACACACACACACACACACACACACACACACACACACACACACACACACACACACAGGACACACACACACACACAGACACACAGGACACACACACACACCCACACACATCGGACACACTCACACTGGAGACACACACACCCACTGGACACACACACACACACACACACACACACACACTGGACACACACACACTGGACACACACGCACACAGGACACACGCACACACACACAGGACACACACACACATGACACATACACACTCACTGGACACACACACAGTCAGCATATAACTTTGTCCAAGTGGTGGCAGGAATGTTTGTAGCCTGATAGGTCGAACATGTCTGATATGAACATGGACATAAACCCTCTACATACTTGAGTTTCTCCAGTCTGCAGTGTGGATCCTCCAGTCCAGCAGAGAGCAGTCTGACTCCTGAGTCTCCTGGGTGATTGTAGCTCAGGTCCAGCTCTCTCAGGTGTGAGGGGTTTGACCTCAGAGCTGAGACCAGAGAAGCACAGCCTTCCTCTGTGACTAGACAGCCTGACAGCCTGTAAAGAGTCACATCATATTAAAATCACACTGCTATTCATTGGTGGTGACAATAGAGCCAGTATATTTGTTTCTGATTTCAGTGTCCTGAAACCTTCCATTTCTATTCATAAATGAATGTATCATTATTATAAATTATCATAATATTACTGTTTTTTTTCCACCTAATAGTGTATTAAAGTAGTCAAAAGTGTAGTATTTGGTCCCATATTCTTTGATCACAATGACTTCATCAAGCCTGTGACTGCCATGATTGAGAAAGATCATGAATGAATCATGAATAATAATGAGTGGGCTACAACAGAGGCTACAACAAAACATACTAACCTCTCACCATTACCAGTAACAGAGGCTACAACAAAACATGCTAACCTCTCACCATTACCAATAACAGAGGCTACAACCAAACATGCTGACCTCTCTCACCATTACCAATAACAGAGGCTACAACAAAACATGCTAACCTCTCACCACTACCAATAACAAAGGCTACAACAAAACATGCTAACCTCTCACCATTACCAATAACAAAGGCTACAACAAAACATGCTAACCTCTCACCATTTCCAATAACAGAGACTACAACAAAACATGCTAACCTCTCACCATTACCAATAACAGGGATGAATACTTTTGCAAGCCAAATCAAATCAAATTTTATTTGTCACATACACATGGTTAGCAGATGTTAATGCGAGTGTAGTGAAATCCTTGTGCTTCTAGTTCAGACAATGCAGTAATAACCAACGAGTAATCTAGCTAACAATTCCAAATCTACTACCTTATACACACAAGTGTAAAGGGATAAAGAATATGTACATAAAGATATATGAATGAGTGATGGTACAGAGCGGAATAGGCAAGATGCAGTAGATGGTATCGAGTACAGTATATACATATGAGATGAGTATGTAAACAAAGTGGCATAGTTTAAAGTGGCTAGTGATACATGTATTACATCAAGATGCAGTAGATGATATAGAGTACAGTATATACGTATACATATGAGATAAATAATGTAGGGTATGTAAACATTATATTAAGTAGCATTGTTTAAAGTGGCTAGTGATATATTTGACATCAATTCCCATTATTAACGTGGCTGGAGTTGAGTCAGTGTGTTGGCAGCAGCCACTCAATGTTAGTGGTGGCTGTTTATAACAGTCTGATGGCCTTGAGATAGAAGCTGTTTTTCAGTCTCTCGGTCCCAGCTTTGATGCACCTGTACTGACCTCGCCTTCTGGATGATAGCGGGGTGAACAGGCAGTGGCTCGGGTGGTTGTTGTCCTTGATGATCTTTATGGCCTTCCTGTGACATCGGGTGGTGTAGGTGTCCTGGAGGGCAGGTAGTTTGCCCCCGGTGATGCGTTGTGCAGACCTCACTACCCTCTGGAGAGCCTTACGGTTGTGGGCGGAGCAGTTGCCGTACCAGGCGGTGATACAGCCCGACAGGATGCTCTCGATTGTGCATCTGTAGAAGTTTGTGAGTGCTTTTGGTGACAAGCCGAATTTCTTCAGCCTCCTGAGGTTGAAGAGGCGCTGCTGCGCCTTCTTCACGATAGTGTCTGTGTGCGTGGACCAATTCAGTTTGTCTGTGATGTGTACGCCGAGGAACTTAAAACTTACTACCCTCTCCACTACTGCTCCATCGATGTGGATAGGGGGGTGTTCCCTCTGCTGTTTCCTGAAGTCCACAATCATCTCCTTAGTTTTGTTGACGTTGAGTGTGAGGTTATTTTCCTGACACCACACTCCGAGGGCTCTCACCTCCTCCCTGTAGGCCGTCTCTTCGTTGTTGGTAATCAAGCCTACTACTGTTGTGTCGTCCGCAAACTTGATGATTGAGTTGGAAGCGTGCGTGGCCACGCAGTCGTGGGTGAACAGGGAGTACAGGAGAGGGCTCAGAACGCACCCTTGTGGAGCCACTGTACATACATGAAGTGCTTTCATTTCTAAACGGTAAAACATATTTGAAAATGCTCTCAAATAAAAGGTGACATTCTGTACTGTCACCTAATACGAAACATTCCTAACTCAAATCCAAAATGCTGGAACATAGCACCAACATTAAAACTGTAAGCTTCACTGTCCAAACACATATGGTGTGGACTATGTGTGTCTGGTAAACACATGTGGATCTGGTGAACTGTTATCACTTGTTGACCAATTACAGGAATACTGACCTCAGAGTCTCCAGTTTACAGTGGGGATTCCCCAGTCCAGCAGAGAGCAGCTTCACTCCTGAATCCTTCAGATCATTGTTACTCAGATCCAGCTCTGTCAGGTGTGAGGGGTTTGACTCCAGAGCTGAGACCAGAGAAGCACAGCCTTCCTCTGTGACTCCACAGCCTGACAGCCTGGCAGAGAGATCATCATGATTTAACGAGTAGTGTAGAAGGACAATGGCAGATGCATTTGGTTAATTATCCAAAACAACATATAGATTAATCTTCCGTATTCTAGAATTGTATGGTCATTGTTATACTAATGTGAAAATCGCTGCATTTATTCAATGTGTTTTTCAATATAACATTATATTATAATAAATATTTTTCACTAAAATGAATATTGCTTCCTGATGAATAGTTCTTGTATGTAATTTTATTTACTCACAGAACAGCTCTGGAGGCTTTGACCACTGGCAGCAGCCTCAGAAGACCTTCCTCTGATCTGGAGTATTTCTTCAGGTCAAACACATCCAGCTCCTTTTCTGAAGTCAGCAACACAAAGACCAGAGCTGACCACTGTGCATGTGACAGGTTGGGTTTTGAGAGACTTCCTGATCTCAGGTAGCTTTGGATCTCCTCCACTAGAGAATGGTCATTCAGTTCATTCAGACAGTGGAACAGATTGATGCACCTCTTTGGAGAGGGATTCTCCCCGATCTTCTCCTTGATGTACTTGACTGTTTCTTCGTGGCTCTGTGAGCTGCTTCTTGTCTTTGTCAGTAGACCTCGTAAGTGCTTCTGATTGGACTCCAGTGAGAGACCCAGAAGGAAGCGGAGGAAAAGGTCCAGGTTTCCCGTCTCACTTTGTAAGGCTTTATCCACAGCACTCTTGTAGAAAAAAACTTCAGGCTCATCTTTTGTTTGCATTTTGTCCATTAGATTCTCGTTGTTGTTGATGAATGAGAGGAACACATATACAGCAGCCAGAAACTCCTGAATGCTCAGATGAACAAAGCAGTACACCTTGTTCTGGTACAGCCCACATTCCTCTCTAAAGAGCTGTGTGCACAATCCTGAGTACACTGAGGCTTCAATGACATCATTGCCAGCCTCTTTCAGGTCTTCTTCATAGAAAATCAGATTGCCGATCACAAGCTGTTGAAAAGCCAGTTTTCCCAGTGACAGAATGCTCTCTTTACTCCAGTGTGGACCTGTCTCTTCATTCCCAAGATACTTTTCATTATTCTGTTTGGTATGAAACACCACAAGGTGTGTGTACATCTCAGTCAGAGTCTTGGGCATCTCTTCTCTCTTATGTTCCAGCATGTGTTCAAGGACTGTTGCAGAAATCCAACAGAAGACTGGAATGTGGCACATGAATTGGTGGTAAGGTGTGTTAACAACAACAGTGAATACTGTTGGTAAGGTTTGTTAACAACAACAGTGAATAATGTTGGTACGGTGTGTTAAACAACAACAGTGAATAATGTTGGTAGGTGTTATCAACAACAGTGAATAATGTAGGTAGGTGTGTTATCAACAACTTAGTGAATAATGTTGGTAGGTGTGTTATCAACAACAGTGAATAATGTTGGTAAGGTGTGTTATCAACAACAGTGAATAATGTTGGTAAGGTGTGTTATCAACATCTGTGAATAATGTTGGTAAATGTGTATTATCAACAACAGTGAATAATGTTGGTGTGTTATCAACAACTGTGAATAATGTTGGTAGGTGTGTGCTAACAAGCAGTGAATACTGTTGGTAAGGCGTGTTAACAACAACAGTGAATAATGTTGGTAAAGGTGTGTTAACAACAACAGTGAATAATGTTGGTAGTATGCGTGTTAACAACAACAGTGAATAATGTTGGTAAGGTGTGTTATCAACAACAGTGAATAATGTTGGTAAGGTGTGTTAACAACAACAGTGAATAATGTTGGTAAGGTGTGTTAACAACAACAGTGAATAATGTTGGTAAGGTGTGTTATCAACATCTGTGAATAATGTAGGTAAGTGTGTGTTATCAACATCTGTGAATAATGTTGGTAAGTGTGTTAACAACAACAGTGAATAATGTAGGTAAGGTGTGTTATCAACAACAGTGAATAATGTTGGTAAGGTGTGTTATTTAACAAACAGTGAATAATGTTGGTAGGTGTGTTAAATAAACAACAGTGAATAATGTTGGTAAGGTGTGTTATCAACAACAGTGAATAATGTTGGTAAGGTGTGTTATCAACATCTGTGAATAATGTTGGTAAGGTGTGTTATCAACAACAGTGAATAATGTTGGTAAGGTGTGTTATCAACATCAGTGAATAATGTTGGTAAGGTGTGTTAACAGTTAACAACAGTGAATAATAATGTTGGAATAATGCTGGTAAGGTGTGTTAACAACAACAGTGAATAATGTTGGTAAGGTCGTTAACAACAAACAGTGAATAATGTTGGTAAGGTGTGTTAACAACAACAGTGAATAATGTTGGTAAGGTGCGTTAACAACAGTGAATAATGTTGGTAAGGTGTATTAACAACAACAGTGAATAATGTTGGTAAGGTGTGTTAACAACAACGGTGAATAATGTTGGCAACAGTGTGTAACAACG